>NC_053424.1:99266659-99314628 GCF_007990345.1 Gossypium hirsutum | reverse complement strand
ATCTACTACTCTTTCTTATCTTCACCTTTGCGAAAAAGCCACAAAAGCCGAAACCTGTGAACTTGGTTGTGCCGATTCCATTTTTGACCAGCAACCTTCTTTTTCTCTTCACTTTTTGGTGGCCAATTCCTTCTTCTGTCGAACTCTAAGTGGTCAAAGGAGACGGTGGTAAGTATTCGTACTCTGATCGATCCAGTAGTAACTGTTGACAAAGTCGAACCCCCTTAGTTTAGGAGGTTGCGATTTGGGATATAGCCTTATTGGCTTTTTCATTTGTTTTTATGGTTTGTATAGCGGAGTAGGTAACTTTGGAGAGTACAGGGTTGGGTATCGATTTGGATAGCTTGGATCAGCGTCGGACTCGTGAAGTAGTATCTATGGCCATTAGGGGTTCTTTGCCGAATATGGTAGGGTGGATTTTGGGTTTGATAAGAATGATTTATACACTAAGTATGGTGATGGTTAATTGTAGGTTGCGTGGGAGACTTTGCTAGTGAACGTCACAAAACAGGTGTGTAACGAACCCTCTTTCGTAGCTTAACTCGATATTTGCTGAAAAGCCAAAATGCCAAAATTCTGGCATTTCGAGGACTTGTGAGCAAGCGGATGCTCATTTGTTAGTTAGATTCGCTAAGTTGATGATCGGGGTCGTTGGAACAGGTAAGAGCACAATTTTTAGCATCACGGTAAGTTGGGCCTCGAGGGGCTGAAATCGGGCCCAATGGGCTTCTAGGCCCATTTGGGTAAATTTGGTAGAAATTGGAATCTGATCAGTTTGTGCATTAATACGGCTAAGACTGTTATGGAAATGGGCTAAATGGGCCTAGATGACTAATTCAGCTATGTAGGGCCCATTCGGGGTTTTTGGCCCAATAACTCGATTTCGCTAAGAATGGGCTAGAATCGCTATCAAAACACATGAAATTGTTAGTAACTGATAATGAACACGGAGAACCCTAATATTTGGTAAAATTACGAAATTACCCTTATAATATGAAAATAACTGTTTTGCCCCTAGGTAAAAATGACCATTTTACCCCTAGGGTTTAATTATGAGTTTGATGCACGAGATTTTGATATATATATGATTTGATACGATATGCACATGATATGTATGATATGCACATGATGTATTCATTTATGCATGGGTTGGGTTTATATGGATGGAGGAAGTGCAAAAGGGCTATGCCCCAGTTTACCGAAAAGGGCTTTTGCCCTAGTTTATTAAAAAGGGCTTTTGGCCCAGTTACTAAAAGAGGCTAGGCCTCCAGTTATATGATAAAACAGCTATGCTGCCAGTGGATAGTTTGGTTAGGTGGGTTGAGTTATTCCCCACATGGAGAGCTTGGTTGGTACTGGTGGAGAGTAACCGTTGGTGGGTTGAGTAGTCTCCCCAAATGGCTTGTATATGTTCATTGATGTTGCATGTATTATTGAAAAGGCCTATGAGCCATATTGTTACAGTAATATGAATAATGAAAAGGCTTTGGCCCAGTGATATGAATAATGAAAAGGCTTCAGCCTAGTGATATGAATAATGTAAAGGCTTCGGCCCAGTATATGGTGAGATTGAATTTGGGTTTAGGCCCAGCAGGCTGATATTGTTTTGGGCTCTGAAAGGGGCTTTTTGCACACTGAGTTTCCAAACTCACCCTTTTCCTTAACCTTGCAGGTGAGCCTTGATTTGGGGACTTGGAGCCGGAGGGGATTCAGAGTGGCCACAGTGGTCGCTTTTGGGCTTTAGAAATAAGTGATTGGTTTTCTTTAGTTTACCTTATTTATTATTTATTTTTGGGTTGTAATAAGGCCATTTTAACTTTATTTTCTTTTCTGGGATTATTTCATTTTTAATAACTTTAATCTGGTTGATAATAATTCAAATGGGCTAAACTTAGGACGCGTTTTCAAAACGATACTTGTTTTTAAAATAACACAACGTCACGAATATTCGATTTAGCAAAGATATCTACTTCAAGAATTTCAACTCGTTATAATCTAGTGTGGCAATGGTTGTGGGCATGTCTAGGATTGGATCCAATCGAAGAGCTTGGTACTTAAGCAGCCTTCATGGCTCACCTCCTCTGTTACGGATTCCTACCTGGTGCCCAGCTTCCATTCACTTGGTTAAGCTTAACAAAACTTGGTTTTAAAGTGCTAAAATGAAACGTGGATTTTTAACTTCAATGTGGCATGTCAAATTCGGCCGTAATGTTTGGGCAGGGTTTGGAGTGTTACATTTAGTGGTATCAGAGCTTAGGTTGCCACAACTCGGCTGTGGATCAGGTCTGAAAATCTTTTCAAAAACTTAGGCCTAAGAGGGGTATTTTTGGAAATGGTTTTGAAATGTTCTTTTCAAAGATGTTTTACAATGTATACATGATAAAATGGTTCAAGTTTTTTTGATTTTTTAAAACGGGGCTAAAATCAAGAGTTTCAAAATAGGGGTGTGTCAAAATTTAAATTTCTACTTACTGTGACCAAATGTATGTTTTTTTATTTTTGGAGAAAGAAGTGGCACACTGAATCCCCGGCACCAAGTTTGTAAGTATACTCTCTTTTACGTGATAATGATATGATGCTATGAATAGAACTGAGACCCTACTATGATACTTTAGATAGGTTAGAGCTGTAAACGGTAGGAATGAGACTGTAGCTAGGCTACAACGTTGCGAAAACAATCCTTGAACTGCTATATTTCCATAAGACATCTCGTAATAAATAATTGACATTATACTAATATCATAAAATTCATAATCAGATAATTCGATATGAGTACAAGAGGAACTCGTGGACGAGGCTGCGGACGTGGTCGCGGAAGGGTGCAAGCGGAATCTTCATCCTCGGGCATAGGCCAGCTGAGGAGGCATCCGTGCCACAGGCAACTGAGACTGGGTCTTATGATCGGGCTGCGGGGGATGATGCTTGTCCCAAGCAATGTTAAGGGTTTTGGAAAGGGTTGCTGGAGCTATCACCGGGACAGTAAATAGGGGATCCATCTCGGAGCGACTTTGGGCTAATGGAGCAGAAATTTTTAGGGGCATATCTAGAGTAGCCCCAAATGTGGCTGAATATTGGCTAGAGGCAATAGAGTGGATTATGGACGATTTAGATTGCTCGGTGGAGCAAAAGCTGAAGGGGGCTGTGTTGTTGCTACGAGACGAGGCATACCAGTGGTGGATCATCGTGAGGGAGAGTACCCCGATTGAATGAGTAACCTGGGAATTGTTCAAGACTGCTTTTAAGGGGAGGTATGTTGGAGCTAGTTATGTGGATGCCCGTCGAAAGGAATTTTTGAATCTGACTCAAGGTAATAAGACTATTGCGGAGTATGAGGCAGAATTCTTGAGGCTGAGTCGATACGCCGGCGGGATAGTTGCGACTGAATATGAGTACAGTGTTCGATTTTAGGATGGTCTCTACGATGAGCTTAGGATACTGATAGCTCCACAGAGGGAGCGTGATTTCGCTGCGTTGGTAGAAAAGGCTAAGATAGCCGAGGAAGTAAAGAGAACTGAACGGTAGAATCGTGAGAAGGATTGACCCAGATTTAGGAGGGATTCTGGACTCTCGAGTGCTACAAATAGGTATGTTAAAAGATCTAGAATGGAGGAACCGGTTCGGGCAATTCCAGTGAATACTTTTAGACCGCAGGCTTGCAGGGACTCTGGTAGGGTGCATATGGGGGAGTGTTGGAAACGTACTGGAGCATGTTTTCATTGTGGGTCAAAGGAGTATAAGTTCAGAGAATGTCCTCGGAGAGTAGCTCAGGAAATAGCTGCGGAGCAAAGGGATGTCCAACCACAGCGAGGAGAACCACCATCATAGAGAGGTCGTGGGCAAGGTAGAGGTGGCAATGGAAATGGACAAGTACATGGGGCACCTGGTAGGGGTGCTGGACATGCTGAAGCTAGATAGTCGGCGTTGGTTTATGATGCACGACGTCGTGAGGATGGTGACGCTCCTGATGTTATAACTGGTACGTTCTTCATTCATAGCATGCCTTACACTGCTTTGATTGATGTGGGTTCCACCCACTCGTATGTTGATTGTGATGTATCTAGGGCTTTGGTGTGATTCCTGAGGAGACGGTGAGTGGGGTATCGGTGATAAGCCTTTTAGGACACTCGGTTAAGGTAGATAAACTCTTTAGGGCGGTGCTTTTAGAGACACAAGATAAGATATTTGTAGGAGATTTGATGGAGCTTCCATTTGGGGATTTCGATCTTATCTTGGGAATGGACTGGCTAGCTAATAAGGTGACATTGGATTGTGCTGCTAAGTGAATGGTACTAAGAAATGCCGAAGATGAGGAGATAATGTTCATAGGGGAACGAAGGAATTATTTTTCCAATGTTGTTTCGACTTTAAGAGCTGAGAAGTTGATTCAGAAAGGCTGTGAGGCGTACTTGGCATTTGTAAGTCAAGTTGAACCTGAGGGGATAACTGTGGAGTCGGTTAGGACCATTAAAGAATTTCAAGATGTATTTCCGGAGGAACTTCTTGGATTACCTCCGAACAGAGAAGTCGAGTTCAAAATCGACTTGTTACCTAGAACAGCTCCTTTGTCCATTGCGCCTTATAGGATGGCACCAAAGGAGTTGGTAGAATTGAAAGCACAGATTCAGGAACTGTTGGATAGAGGGTTTATAAGACCAAGTGTTTCCCCGTGGGGCACACTAGTGTTGTTCGCAAAGAAGAAAGATGGGACCATGCGAATGTGTATTGACTATCGAGAGCTGAATAAACTGACGATCAAGAAAAAGTATCCTTTACCAAGAATCGACAATCTGTTCGACCAACTAAGAGGAGCCTCGGTATTTTCTAAGATCGACCTTCGATCAGGATATCATCATTTGAGAGTCAAAGAAGTGGATATTTACAAGACGGCATTCAGAACTCGATATGGTCATTATGAGTTTCTGGTTATGCACTTTGGTTTGACTAATGCACTGGCAGCATTCATGGATTTAATGAATCGGGTGTTTCAGCTGTACTTGGATCGGTTTTTGGTCGTATTTATCGATGATATCTTGGTGAATTCAAAAACAGAAGAGATGCATGATGAGCATCTTCGTGTTGTGCTACAAGTGCTAAGGGAAAAGCAACTTTATACAAAGTTTAGTAAGTGCGAGTTTTGGCTGAAGGAAGTCAGTTTCTTGGGGCATGTTGTGTATGCTGAGGGAATCAAGGTGGACCCTCAAAAGATTGAGGCAATTCTAGAATGGAAGCCACCGATGTTAGTAACAGAAATCTGAAGTTTTCTGGGGTTGGCAGGTTATTATCAGAGATTTGTGGAAGGATTTTCTATGTTGGCAGCACCGTTAATGAAACTTCTAAGGATGGGAGCACCATTTGTTTTGACGAATAATCTGCAAGAGGCTTTTGAGAAGCTGAAGTAGGTTTTAACAGAAGCGCTAATGTTGATTCAGCCAGAATCTGGTAAGTATTTCACTGTGTACAGTGATGCATCAAATGTAGGTTTGGGCTGCGTGTTGATGCAATAGGTTAAAGTGGTCACTTATGCTTCACGATAGCTTAAGCCTCACGAGGTAAACTACCCTATGCATGACTTGGAGTTGGCAACAGTGATTTTTGCGCTTAAAATATGGAGGCACACTCGTATGGGGAGAGATGCATTATTTATACGGATCACAAGAGTCTTAAGTACATGTTAACTCAAAAGGAGCTGAATCTTAGACAACGAAGGTGGATAGAGTTGTTAAAGGATTATGACTGTTCGATTGAGTACCATCCAGGTAAGGCAAATGTTGTGGCTGATGCGTTAAGTCGAAGGACTGTGGTAGAATTGAAGGCAATGTTTGCTCATTTAAGTTTGTATGACGATGGAAGCTTATTGGCAGAGTTACAAGTGAGACCGACTTGGGTGGAACAGATTAAGAAGCAACAGTTGGAGGATGAGTCGTTGGTTTCTCGATTTCAGCTAGTTGAGAAGGGGGAGAATTAAGATTTTGGGTTAAATAATGATGGGGTTCTTTGTTTTTGACGAAGAATTTGTATGCCGAAGGACTCTGACTTGAGATTAATGATTTTAAAAGAGGCACATAATACACCTTGTGCTATGCATCCAGGAGGGAGTAAGTTGTATCGAGACTTGCGAGAGCTATATTTGTGGCCTGGACTTAAGCGAGAAGTGACCAAATTTGTGGGGAAATGTTTGACGTGTCAACAGGTAAAGGCCGAGCATCAACTGCCTTCAGGATTGTTACAGCCAGTAAAGATACCAATTTGGAAGTGGGAAAGGGTAACTATGGATTTTGTAAGTGGGTTGCCATTAACACCTTCCAAGAAGGATTCAGTTTGGGTAATTGTGGATAGGCTCACGAAATCTGCCCATTTCATACCTGTCCGAACCTATTACTCACTTCAAAAGCTGGCCAAGTTGTATGTGGCGGAGATACTGCGGTTGCATGGGGTGCCAGTATCGATAATTTCTGACCGAGACCCAAGGTTTACATCTCGATTTTGGGAAAAGTTACATGAGGCGTTGGGAACGCGATTGGATTTCAGTATGGCCTTTCACCCTCAGTCGGATGGGCAGTCAGAGAGGGTTATTCAAATTTTAGAAGACATGTTGAGAGGTTGTGTTATTTAATTTAGAGGCAGTGGGGAGGACTATTTGCCATTGGCGGAGTTCGCGTATAACAACAGTTACCAAGCAAGTATTCAGATGGCTCCTTATGAGGCACTATATGGGCGAAGGTGTCATTCGCCTACGTGATGGGCAGAGTTGGGGGAAAGGCCAGTACTTGGTCTAGAGTTGGTAGCAAATACTGAAGACAAAATTAAGGTGATCAGGAATCGGTTAAAGGAGGCAGCAGACCGAAAAAAGTCTTATGCCGATCTGAAGCCTAAGAATATTGAATATGCGGTGGGGGATATGGTCTTTTTGAAGGTATCGCCTTGGAAGAAGATATTGAGATTTGGTAAGAAGGGCAAGTTGAGTCCATGAGTTTTTGGGCCTTATCAAATTATTAAGCGGATAGGGCCGGTGGCTTATCAGCTAGAGTTACCTCCAGAGCTGAATCGTATTCACGACTGTGTCCATGCTAAGGCTATATCATTCTGACCCAACTCATATCGTGCCAGTTGCAGAAATCGAAGTACAGTCGAATTTGACCTTCGAAGAAGAACCTGTGCAAATACTTGATCACGACGTCAAGGTGCTGAGAAGGAAGTCAGTCCTATTAGTGAAGGTACTTTAGAGAAACCATGGCAAAGAAGAAGCTACTTGGGAGACCGAGGAAGCAATGCGTCAGTAAGACCCTCAACTGTTTGGAGCAGGTAAAAATTTCGAGGCCAAAATTTCTTTAAGGAGGGTAGAGTTGTAATATCCTGATTTTTGAGTTTTTCGTGATTTTCGAGATTTTGCCAAAGTTTTTTTAAAATTTGGCATTTAGTTGTGAAATTCATAATTGGAGGGTATAAATGGGCTTATGGAAGGCCCATGTGTTGGCCAAAACCTGGTTGTATTTTTGAATTTTGGACTAAGAAGTTAGGGGATTTGGATAGGTGGTCTTATTAAAAATTATGGGTAAAATGTATCACAAAAGAGCCTTTGGTAAAGTGGCTAAGTGACACCATTAGGGAGCTAAAAAGGTGGCGTGTAAGTGGTTGGGGGAAGACCTGGGTTCGATTCCCTGTGATGGCAAATGTGATGTTAATTTTTATGCTTTGAGCATGCAGGAGTTGTAGCCGAATGGAACTCTGTGGGAGAGAGTTTGAATCAGTCAAACGCATGGATTGAGGAGTGATAAGAGGAGAGATTTTAGGGATTTGAAAGAGAGATTAGATTTGGCCGAATAGGGGGGATTAGGGAGGAGGAATCGGCTAGGGGGAATTTGAGAGTTGTATATTCGGCATTAGGCTATAGTTGTGCCAATTTTCCTCTGTTTGAACACCGTAGAACCATTCTTTTCTTTTTATTTTCTTCTCTAACCGAAACTGCCACCCTTCCCATTCATCTTTCTCTATTTTCTTTTTCGAAACCAGTCCATTATTCCCTTTCTCTTCATCTGCTACTCCCTTTCTTATCTTCACCTTTGCCGAAAAGCCACAAAAGCCGAAACCTGTGAAGCTTGGTTGTGCCGATTCCATTGTTGACCAGCAACCTTCTTTTCTCTTCACCTTTTGGTGGCCAATTCCTTCTTCTGTCGAACTCTAAGTGGTACAAAGGAAGACGGTGGTAAGTATTCGTACTATGATCGATCCAGTAGTAACTGTCGACAAAACTGAAACCCCCTATATGTGACAGCCCAAAATTGACCCTAGTCGGGAAGTGGTTTCGGGACCACAAGACCGAGTCGTAAAAATAATTACTTGCTATATTCTATGCTTATTATGTGTGAACATGAGTATGTGGAAGTTTCACTCCCTAATTTTACCAATTGCATGAGAAATTATTAATTGGGATCAATTTGAGACATTGTAAAAATATGATAGTCTAATTCAAAATGGTCTATTAGTGCATGTACCAAAAAGAGTGGTTTTGCATGTCAAATTGCCCAAAAGATGATGGGTGGCCGGCCAAGGAGTGATGGTGCTCCACTTATTCCAATTTATCATGTTTTGTTTAGTTAACAAATGACTTAAAATAATTATAATAAAATGGAATGAAAGAGAAAAAGGGAAGAGGAGTGTTCATATTCTTCTCCACCTTGCCAAAACCGAAACCAAAGAAGAGAAAAAGGAAAATTCTCCTTTAGGCAATTCGGCACTACTTCTTGCTAGTAGGAGGTAAGTTTTGAAGTGTTAGTTAAATCTTCTTATATGTTTAAGTCAATTTGTGAATGTATTTTGACAATATTAAGAAGGATTCAAACTTTTATGATGGTTGGGCACTAAACCGTGTATCAAAGTACTAGAATTAGTAGTTGTTTACATGTATTATTGAATGAGTAGAAGATAGAATGGGGTTTAGATGGAAGGTTCATTTGATTTATTTTTGTCCTTGTATGAAAAGAGGTTCATTGTTAAGGCCGAATGAGTCATGCTAGATTAGTTGAAAAAAAAAATGTTCATGCTATGAGGTAATTTGAATAATTGACCGAAACATGGAAGGAAGGGCAAGATTTATAAATTATGTTTTAGGGTGAAAGGTATAATGAAAGTTGTATTAAGTTTAATGTGCATACTTTGGTCTAAGTGTTGAGGAGTATTCGGCTAAGATAGTTGAATGTGGGTGTTGCCGATTTTGAAATGTAGATTATGTGAGTAGTTATAATGGGCATTAAGATGTTGAACTTAAGAAATTAGAAGTAAATGAACTTGATAGTATTTAAGAGATAAAGGTGATAGATTAATGTTGCACATTCGGCTATGGTTAGGCATGTTGATGATCTTATCTTGATTTAGATAATTAGGCATAAAAGGGTGGTAAAGGGGATGGAATTGTTGAATGATTAGTTGGGTAACAAAAGAGGCATTCGGCCATCTCTTGAGAGCTTGTGTGATGTTGGGTTTAAAATTAGCAAAGGTAACTTACCTAATGCATGTGCATGTGTGATTAGATTTTTGATGACATGGTAGTTGCATGAGGTTATTAGCCGAATATACTAACATACATATACATGTGAAATTGGATTGTAAATATTTAGCAAGGTGGTTAAACTAGTTAAATTATTGATTTAGCTCAAGGAGTTAAAGGAGGTGAATCGAGCAAAGGCAAAGAAAAGGTTATCGAGTAGCCGAGTTGGAACCGTCTTACCCAACACGAGGTAAGTCATTAAGCATGTAGTTGGTATTATTTCAATGGTCATAATGTTATGTATTGATGCTGAATGGAATGAATAAATATACATATATATATGCATGTACGTATGTGATGATGAAGTTGTTGAATGAAAGAAAAGAGGTAAGATATACTGAGTTGTTGATCTCGGCACTAAACGTGCGGGATAACCATTTATGACCATGAGATTGGCGCTAAGTGCGCGGGATTAAATTGTACAGCACTAAGTGTGCGGTTTGACTATGTTGCACTAAGTGTGCGAAATGAATATGATGCACTAAGTGTGCGAATTGATCATGCGGCACTAAGTGTGCGAGTTTGACTATGTAGCACTAAGTGTGCGATTTGATTACGTAGCACTAAGTGTGCGAGTTGATTATATAGCACTGAGTGTGCGGGCTCAATATACATTCGTGAATCATTATGGACACTATGTGTGCGACACTATTGAGTCGATCGCGGACAGCGGATCGGGTAAGTGTCTTGAGTACATGGCTAATAGGTGCTATGCTTATACTTGGTGTTGAGCGGTAAGTTGAACCTATGTGACAAATATACTTGAAGTCACGTACATAAAATTTATCGTAGAATGGGTGAAAGGCCGTTTTGTTGTTTGATTGTAACGAAAATAAATTGATTTATGAAAATGCTTCAATGTCCTATTGATGAGTATATGGATTGTGAATGCATGAATTGATATGAAATTGAACCGATAGGTTGGAGGAACTATGGTATGGTTGGTATGGATGGAGTAAATTGTCTCGTTCCATTTTGTTTCCTCTTGTGATAATGTTATTGATGGATGGTAGTACATTGCTTATGACTTACTGAGTTATAAACTCACTCGGTGTTTCCTTGTCACCCATTATAGGTTGCTTGGACTCATCTATTTTCGCGGGGTCAGGCCGTCATCGAAGTCATCACACCGGATAGCAAGTTTTGGTACTTTCTTCTTAGTTGGCTTAGAAGAACATTTTGGCATGTATAGGCTATTATGTTGTGTTTGAACTTTGGTATGTAAACTTTTAGCCATGCGAAAATGGCATAAATGTTCGGTTGGGTTTGGTTTCATAACGTTAGGTCGTGAATTTTGATGATTTGACCTTTTTATGCCATATGTCATGGTAAATTGTTTTGGTGTTAAAATTTATGATATGGCAATAATGTAGTAGGGAGAAGTTGACAATGATTAGCCTTGGCATGGTTAGTCATGATCATAATTTGTGATATGCATGAGGAATTATTAGTTGAATCAAGGAGTAAACATGAAGTGGGCATGGTTGCCCTCGTAACAGATGCTGGCAGCAGCAGTGACATGAAATCGAAAAATCACTAAAAATAGTAGGAATGGAATTGATTGATGAATAAATTATGTAATCGAAGCTCGATGAGTCTATTTTCATATAGAAGTAATGAAAAGATCATATGGACAGTATGTTAAGAGAAAATCAGGTTCTCGTGGGACAGGGCCAGAACGGTTTCTGGATTCCCTGCTCCGACTTTGGAAATTCATTATAAATTAACCAGAGATAATTAGGAGTCGTACCATATATGTATAGATTCCCCTCTGAGTCTAGTTTCTATAGAAACAAACGGCATCAGTATTGAAGTTCTGTGCAGGGAGATATCCAAGTCGTAATGGGCAAAGGTCAGTGTAGTCGACCCCTGCAACTTGGGAGACTTTGACTAATAAACTGTACTAATTGGCCCGACCAAAAATTCTAGAAAAAATTACATAGATGGGCACATGAGTCTAGTTTCTGGGAAAAATTACGAAACTGATTTTCGAGTTACGAAACTCAAGATATGATTTTTAAAACGACTAGTACACAGATTGGGCAGTGTCTGGAAAATAAATTTTGTAAAGGGGTTAAAGTCAGTTAACACCCCGTGTTCGACTCCGGTGTCGGTTTCGGGTTCGGGGTGTTACATTTTATTGGTATCAGAGCTATGGTTTAGTCGGTTCTAGGACTACCATAGCACGTATGAGTCTAGCTATACATGCCATAATGTTAATGTTTAAAAGGGTGATGACTTCTGACGGTTGAAATGTTTTTGTTTTGATTAGTAAATGGATCCCGGTGAAGAAAGAACCCTAGCGGATGACGTTGAGAGCGTAGCGGCTGCTCCTGCACAAGGGACTCCGCCTGTTGAACCTCAGTCATCTGCGAATAATCAAGGTGAGGGGGCTAAACAAGCCTTCTTTACCATGATGAATGAGTGGGTCGCGCAATATGCCCGAACCAACCCGGCTGTCCAGCAATTCCCAAATTTGAATAATCCACCCCAAGAGCCTGTAATGCCATCAGTCGCTGATCCTGTGAGGCTGAGTAAGCCACCTGTAGACTTGATTAGGAAGCGTGGGGCCGAGGAGTTCAAGGCCATAGTAACTGATGATGCCGAAAGGGCCGAGTTCTGGCTTGATAACACCATTCGGGTGTTCGATGAATTGTCATGCACACCCGATGAATGTCTAAAATGTGCTGTATCTTTGTTGCGAGACTCAGCCTACTATTGGTGGAGGACCTTGATTTCCATAGTCCCGAACGAGCGAGTAACTTGGGACTTCTTTCAAACGGAATTCTGGAAGAAATTTATTAGCCAACGGTTCATTGATCAGAAGCGTAAGGAGTTCTTGGAACTCAAGCAAGGCCGTATGACTGTATCTGAATACGAACATGAATTCGTAAGACTCAGTAGGTATGCCCGGGAGTGTGTAGCCGATGAGGTTGCTATGTGCAAAAGATTCGAGGAAGGATTGAATGAAGATTAAAAGCTACTAATGGGTATTTTGGAAATAAAAGAATTCGTAACACTAGTCGAACGAGCCTGCAAGGCGGAAGAACTTGGAAAGGAGAAGAGGAAGGCTGAATTTGAAGCTAGAGATTATCGTAAAAGATCGACGGGTAAAGCTCCGTTCTCAGCTGTAAAGAAGTTCAGGGAGGACATTAATAAGTCGAGGGCGACTGTGGGAATTTCCATCAGGGCAAGACCATCGATGGGCTCCCGAGCTACTTCGGTAGCTAGTGTGGGCAATAATCGTCACGAGAAACCTGAATGTCCCCAATGTGGAAGACGACACCTAGGTGAATGTTGGGGCAAGTCTACTAGCAGGGCCTGTTACGGATGTGGTTCGAAGGACCACCTCATTAGAGATTGCACGGAGCTGGATGAGAAGAATAAGATTCAAGGTGCAAGACCTAGTGGAGTGACATCTAGAGGTAGACCACCGAGAATTTTAGGAGGCAGGGGTGGTAGTCAGAGGGGGGCTTCCGATACGGCCGATCGAGCCGAGAACCGTACTCCTGCTAGAGCATATGCCATTCGCGCACGAGAGGAGGCATCCTCCCCCGACGTCATCACTGGTACCTTCACTCTCTTTGATACTAATGTGATTGCATTGATTGACCCTGGTTCTACTCATTCATATGTATGCGAAACCTTAGCAACCAGTAAGACTCTACCTGTTGAGTCTACTGAGCTCGTAATTCGAGTATCAAACCCTTTGGGTCAATGCGTACTTGTTGATAAAGTGTGTAAGAGATGCCCTCTAATAATCCGAGAATCCTGTTTTCCGGCTGATTTGATGCTTTTGCCGTTCGACGAGTTTGATGTTATTCTTGGTTTGGATTGGTTAACCGCGCATGATGCGGTTGTGAATTGCAAAAGCAAGACTATCGACTTGAGGTGCGCAAATAACGAAATAATCCGAGTTGAGTATGCGGACTTAAGGGGGTTGCCAGCTGTAATATCAACAATGTTGGCCCAGAAATATGTAAGGAAAGGGTGCGAAGCATACCTCGCATATGTACTTGATGACAAGGAGTTAGAAAAGAAACCCGAATCGGTGCCGGTGGTCTGTGAATACCCGAATGTTTTTTCTGAAGAGTTACCGGGTTTGCCACCTGTTCGGGAGGTAGAGTTTGGTATTGAGCTTGTACCTGGAACTACGCCTATTTCGATCGCTCCATATCGCATGGCACTAACCGAGTTAAAAGAGTTGAAAGCTCAGTTGCAAGAATTGACGGATAGAGGTTTCGCTCGACCGAGTTTCTCACCTTGGGGTGCACCAGTATTGTTCGTGAAAAAGAAGGACAGAACCATGAGGTTGTGCATTGATTACCGTCAACTGAATAAAGTGACGATAAAGAATAAGTATCCGTTACCGCGTATTGATGATCTGTTCGATCAATTAAAGGGAGCATCGGTGTTTTCAAAGATAGATTTGAGATCGGGTTATTATCAGTTGCGGATTCGAGATTCGGACGTACCCAAAACTGCTTTCAGAACGAGGTACGGTCACTACGAGTTCTTAGTGATGCCGTTTGGGCTCACTAATGCCCCTGCGGTGTTTATGGATTTGATGAATCGGATCTTCAGGCCGTATTTGGATCGGTTCGTAGTTGTGTTTATTGATGACATCTTGGTCTATTCAGGAGATGAGACCGAACATGCTGAGCATCTGAGGCAAGTGTTGCAAATTTTGCGGGATAAGCAGTTATATGCTAAGTTCAGTAAGTGTGAGTTCTGGTTAAGAGAGGTTAGCTTCTTGGGTCATGTGGTATCCGCATCGGGTATTCGAGTTGACCCGAGCAAAATTTTAGCCATACTTAAGTGGAAGCCTCCGAGAAATGTTACCGAATTCCGGAGCTTTCTAGGGCTCGCCGGTTATTACCGACGATTTGTCAAAGGTTTCTCGATGATAGCCACACCAATGACGAAGCTACTTCAGAAGGATGTTAAGTTCGAATGGACGGAGAAATGTCAGAACAGCTTCGATCAACTGAAAACTCATCTGACTGAAGCTCCAATTTTGGTGCAACCCGAATCGGGTAAAGAGTTTGTCATTTATAGTGACGCATCCCTACTTGGGTTGGGTTGCGTATTGATGCAAGAAGGTCGAGTTGTGGCCTATGCGTCGAGACAATTGAAGCCACACGAGAGAAATTATCCGACCCATGATCTCGAACTAGCCGCCATTGTGTTTGCATTGAAAATATGGCGACATTATTTGTTTGGCGAGAAGTGCCATGTGTTTTCGGATCACAAAAGTCTCAAATATTTGATGACTCAACGAGACTTGAATCTGCGACAAAGACGTTGGCTTGAGTTGTTGAAAGATTACGAGCTTGTCATTGATTACCACCCGGGAAAGGCTAATGTGGTTGCAGACGCCTTAAGCCGGAAATCACTGTTTGCTTTGCGAGTGATGAATGTACAGTTGTCTGTTCTACCTGACAATGTGTTAGTAGCTGAATTAAAAGCCAAACCATTATTGACTCATCAAATTCGCGAAGCTCAGAAAGTCGATGAGGAATTGGTTACAAAACGAGCTGAGTGTGTTCCGAACAAGGAATCGGAGTTTCAGATTGATGATGATGGTTGTTTGAGGTTTAGAAGTCGTTTGTGTGTTCCAAGGAATTCAGAACTCATTCCGATGATTCTGAACGAAGCCCATTGTAGCCGAATGTCAATTCACCCGGGGAGTACGAAAATGTACAATGACTTGAAACGTCGATTTTGGTGGCATGGTATGAAACGAGACATCTCAGACTTTGTTTCGAGATGTTTAATATGTCAACAAGTGAAAGCGGAACATCAAGTGCCTTCAGGGTTACTTCAGCCGATCATGATACCCGAGTGGAAATGGGACCGAGTCACAATGGACTTTGTGTCCGGACTGCCATTGTCAGCAAGTAAGAAGGATGCGATTTGGGTTGTTGTTGATAGGCTGACTAAGTCGGCTCACTTTGTCCCCGTGCGTACGGATTTTTCATTAGATAAACTAGCCGAATTGTATGTCTCTCAGATTGTGAGATTACATGGAGTACCTATTTCTGTCGTGTCGAATAGAGATCCAAGATTTACCTCGCGATTTTGGAAGAAATTGCAAGAAGCTTTGGGTACCAAGCTGCATTTTAGCACGGCTTTTCATCCACAAACCGATGGTCAATCCGAGCGGATAATTCAGATACTTGAGGATATGTTGAGATGTTGCATCCTCGAGTTTAGTGGTACATGGGAACGGTATTTACCCTTGATCGAATTCGCTTACAACAATAGTTTCCAATCAAGTATTAAGATGGCACCTTACGAGGCTTTGTACGGTCGTAAATGCCGTACGCCATTGTTTTGGACCGAGCTCGGTGAAAGTAAAATTTTCGGAGTTGATTTGATTAGAGATGCCGAACAGAAGGTAAAGGTAATCCGTGAAAGTCTGAAGGTAGCCACAGATCGTCAGAAATCGTATGCGGATCTGAAACGGAAGGACATTGAATATCAGGTGGGAGATAAAGTGTTCCTTAAAGTTTCGCCTTGGAAAAAAGTACTTAGGTTTGGCCGTAAAGGCAAGTTGAGCCCGAGATTCATTGGGCCGTACGAAATCTCTGAACGAGTGGGGCCGGTTGCATATAGATTGATTTTGCCCCCTGAACTTGAAAGGATACACGATGTCTTTCATGTTTCGATGCTTCGACGCTATAGGTCTGATCCTTCACACATAATTAGTCCGTCGAAGGTTGAAATTCGAGCCGATATGAGTTATGAAGAAGAGCCGATGTGTATCCTAGCTCGTGAAGTGAAGGAGTTGCGGAACAAAAGGGTTCCGTTAGTAAAGGTGTTATGGCTCAAACACGGGATCGAGGAAGCTACTTGGGAAACCGAGAGTTCGATGAAAGAACGATACCCAAACCTATTTACCGGTAAGCTTTTCGGGGACGAAAATTTCTTAAGTGGGGGAGAGTTGTGACAGCCCAAAATTGACCCTAGTCGGGAAGTGGTTTCGGGACCACAAGACCGAGTCGTAAAAATAATTACTTGCTATATTCTATGCTTATTATGTGTGAACATGAGTATGTGGAAGTTTCACTCCCTAATTTTACCAATTGCATGAGAAATTATTAATTGGGATCAATTTGAGACATTGTAAAAATATGATAGTCTAATTCAAAATGGTCTATTAGTGCATGTACCAAAAAGAGTGGTTTTGCATGTCAAATTGCCCAAAAGATGATGGGTGGCCGGCCAAGGAGTGATGGTGCTCCACTTATTCCAATTTATCATGTTTTGTTTAGTTAACAAATGACTTAAAATAATTATAATAAAATGGAATGAAAGAGAAAAAGGGAAGAGGAGTGTTCATATTCTTCTCCACCTTGCCAAAACCGAAACCAAAGAAGAGAAAAAGGAAAATTCTCCTTTAGGCAATTCGGCACTACTTCTTGCTAGTAGGAGGTAAGTTTTGAAGTGTTAGTTAAATCTTCTTATATGTTTAAGTCAATTTGTGAATGTATTTTGACAATATTAAGAAGGATCCAAACTTTTATGATGGTTGGGCACTAAACCGTGTATCAAAGTACTAGAATTAGTAGTTGTTTACATGTATTATTGAATGAGTAGAAGATAGAATGGGGTTTAGATGGAAGGTTCATTTGATTTATTTTTGTCCTTGTATGAAAAGAGGTTCATTGTTAAGGCCGAATGAGTCATGCTAGATTAGTTGAAAAAAAAAATGTTCATGCTATGAGGTAATTTGAATAATTGACCGAAACATGGAAGGAAGGGCAAGATTTATAAATTATGTTTTAGGGTGAAAGGTATAATGAAAGTTGTATTAAGTTTAATGTGCATACTTTGGTCTAAGTGTTGAGGAGTATTCGGCTAAGATAGTTGAATGTGGGTGTTGCCGATTTTTAAATGTAGATTATGGGAGTAGTTATAATGGGCATTAAGATGTTGAACTTAAGAAATTAGAAGTAAATGAACTTGATAGTATTTAAGAGATAGAGGTGATAGATTAATGTTGCACATTCGGCTATGGTTAGGCATGTTGATGATCTTATCTTGATTTAGATAATTAGGCATAAAAGGGTGGTATAGGGGATGGAATTGTTGAATGATTAGTTGGGTAACAAAAGAGGCATTCGGCCATCTCTTGAGAGCTTGTGTGATGTTGGGTTTAAAATTAGCAAAGGTAACTTACCTAATGCATGTGCATGTGTGATTAGATTTTTGATGACATGGTAGTTGCATGAGGTTATTAGCCGAATATACTAACATACATATACATGTGAAATTGGATTGTAAATATTTAGCAAGGTGGTTAAACTAGTTAAATTATTGATTTAGCTCAAGGAGTTAAAGGAGGTGAATCGAGCAAAGGCAAAGAAAAGGTTATCGAGTAGCCGAGTTGGAACCATCTTACCCAACACGAGGTAAGTCATTAAGCATGTAGTTGGTATTATTTCAATGGTCATAATGTTATGTATTGATGCTGAATGGAATGAATAAATATACATATATATATATGCATGTACGTATGTGATGATGAAGTTGTTGAATGAAAGAAAAGAGGTAAGATATACTGAGTTGTTGATCTCGGCACTAAACGTGCGGGATAACCATTTATGACCATGAGATTGGCGCTAAGTGCGCGGGATTAAATTGTACAGCACTAAGTGTGCGGTTTGACTATGTTGCACTAAGTGTGCGAAATGAATATGATGCACTAAGTGTGCGAATTGATCATGCGGCACTAAGTGTGCGAGTTTGACTATGTAGCACTAAGTGTGCGATTTGATTACGTAGCACTAAGTGTGCGAGTTGATTATATAGCACTGAGTGTGCGGGCTCAATATACATTCGTGAATCATTATGGACACTATGTGTGCGACACTATTGAGTCGATCGCGGACAGCGGATCGGGTAAGTGTCTTGAGTACATGGCTAATAGGTGCTATGCTTATACTTGGTGTTGAGCGGTAAGTTGAACCTATGTGACAAATATACTTGAAGTCACGTACATAAAATTTATCGTAGAATGGGTGAAAGGCCGTTTTGTTGTTTGATTGTAACGAAAATAAATTGATTTATGAAAATGCTTCAATGTCCTATTGATGAGTATATGGATTGTGAATGCATGAATTGATATGAAATTGAACCGATAGGTTGGAGGAACTATGGTATGGTTGGTATGGATGGAGTAAATTGTCTCGTTCCATTTTGTTTCCTCTTGTGATAATGTTATTGATGGATGGTAGTACATTGCTTATGACTTACTGAGTTATAAACTCACTCGGTGTTTCCTTGTCACCCATTATAGGTTGCTTGGACTCATCTATTTTCGCGGGGTCAGGCCGTCATCGAAGTCATCACACCGGATAGCAAGTTTTGGTACTTTCTTCTTAGTTGGCTTAGAAGAACATTTTGGCATGTATAGGCTATTATGTTGTGTTTGAACTTTGGTATGTAAACTTTTAGCCATGCGAAAATAGCATAAATGTTCGGTTGGGTTTGGTTTCATAACGTTAGGTCGTGAATTTTGATGATTTGACCTTTTTATGCCATATGTCATGGTAAATTGTTTTGGTGTTAAAATTTATGATATGGCAATAATGTAGTAGGGAGAAGTTGACAATGATTAGCCTTGGCATGGTTAGTCATGATCATAATTTGTGATATGCATGAGGAATTATTAGTTGAATCAAGGAGTAAACATGAAGTGGGCATGGTTGCCCTCGTAACAGATGCTGGCAGCAGCAGCGACATGAAATCGAAAAATCACTAAAAATAGTAGGAATGGAATTGATTGATGAATAAATTATGTAATCGAAGCTCGATGAGTCTATTTTCATATAGAAGTAATGAAAAGATCATATGGACAGTATGTTAAGAGAAAATCAGGTTCTCGTGGGACAGGGCCAGAACGGTTTCTGGATTCCCTGCTCCGACTTTGGAAATTCATTATAAATTAACCAGAGATAATTAGGAGTCGTACCATATATGTATAGATTCCTCTCTGAGTCTAGTTTCTATAGAAACAAACAGCATCAGTATTGAAGTTCTGTGCAGGGAGATATCCAAGTCGTAATGGGCAAAGGTCAGTGTAGTCGACCCCTGCAACTTGGGAGACTTTGACTAATAAACTGTACTAATTGGCCCGACCAAAAATTCTAGAAAAAATTACATAGATGAGCACATGAGTCTAGTTTCTGGGAAAAATTACGAAACTGATTTTCGAGTTACGAAACTCAAGATATGATTTTTAAAACGACTAGTACACAGATTGGGCAGTGTCTAGAAAATAAATTTTGTAAAGGGGTTAAAGTCAGTTAACACCCCGTGTTCGACTCCGGTGTCGGTTTCGGGTTCGGGGTGTTACACTATAATTTAGGGAGGTTGCCGATTTGGGATATAGGCCTTATTGGGCTTTTTCATTTGAATCTTATGGTTTGTATAGCGGAGTAGATAACTTTGGAGGAGCAGCAAGGCTTGGGGTATCGATTTGGATAACTTGGATTGAGCGTCAGACTCGATAAAGGTAAGTGATCTATGGCCATTAGAGGGTTCTTTGGCAGAATATGGTAGGGTGGATTTTGGGTTTGATAAGAATGATTTGTACACTAAGTATGGTGATGGTTAATTGTAGGTTGGCGTGGGAGACTTTGGTAGTGAACGTCACAAAACAGGTGTGTAACGAACCCTCTTTCGTAGCTTAACTCGATATTTGCTGAAAAGCCGAAATGCCGAAGTTCTGGTATTTTGAGGACTTGTGAGCAAGCGAACGCTCATTGGTTAGTTAGATTCGCTAAGTTGATGATCGGGGTCGTTGGAACAGGTAAGAGCATGATTTTTAGCATCACGGTAAGTTGGGCCTCGAGGAGCTGGAATCGGGCCAAATGGGCTTCTAGGCCCATTTGGGTAAATTTGGTAGAAATTGGAATCTTGTCAGTTTGCGCATTAATACGGCTAAGACGATTATGGAAATGGGCTAAATGGGCCTAGATGACTAATTCGGCTATGTAGGGCCCATTAGGGGTTTTTGGCCCAATAACTCGGTTTCGCTCAGAATAGGCTAGAATCGCTATTAAAACACATGAAATTGTTAGTAACTGATAATGAACACGGAGAACCCTAATATTTGGTAAAATTACGAAATTACCCTTATAATATGAAAATGACTATTTTGCCCCTAGGTAAAAATGACCATTTTACCCCTAGGGTTTAATTATGAGTTTGATGCATGAGATTTTGATATATATATGATTTGATATGATATGCACATGATATGTATGATATGCACATGATGTATTCATTTATGCATGGGTTGGGTTTATATGGATAGAGGAAGTGTAAAAGGGCTACGCCCTAGTTTACCGAAAAGGGCTTTTGCCCCAGTTTATCAAAAAGGGCTTTTGCCCCAGTTATTAAAAGAGGCTAGGCCTCCAGTTATATGATAAAGCAACTATGCTACCAGTGGAGAGTTTGGTTGGGTGGGTTGAGTTATTCCCCACATGGAGAGCTTGGTTGGTACGGGTGGAGAGTAGCGGTTGGTGGGTTGAGTAGTCTCCCCAAATGGGCTTGTTATGTTCAATGATGTTGCATGTATTATTGAAAAGGGCCTATGGGCCATATTGTTATAGTAATATGAATAATGAAAAGGCTTCGGCCCAGTGATATGAATAATGAAAAGGCTTCAGCCATGTGATATGAATAATGTAAAGGCTTCGGCCCAGTATATGCTAAGATTGAATTTCGGCTTAGGCCCAGCAGGCTGATATTTTTTTGGGCTCTGAAAGGGGCTTGTTGCACACTGAGTTTCCAAACTCACCCTTTTCCTTAACCTTGCAGGTGAGCCTTGATTTGGGGACTTGGAGCCGAAGGGAATTCAGAGTGGCCACGGTGATCGCTTTTGGGCTTTTGAAACAAGTGATTGGTTTTCTTTAGTTTACCTTATTTATTATTTATTTTTGGGTTGTAATAAGGCCATTTTAACTTTATTTTCTTTTCTGGGATTATTTCATTTTTAATAACTTTAATCTGGTTGATAATAATTCAAATGGGCTAGACTTAGGACACATTTTCAAAATGATACTTGTTTTTAAAATAACACAACATCACGAATATTTGATTTAGCAAAGATATCTACTTAAAGAAATTTCAACTCGTTATAATTTAGTGTGGCAATGGTTGTGGGCATGTCTAGGATTGGATCCAATCAAAGAGCTTGGTACTTTAGCTCCCTTCATGGCTCACCTCCTCTGTTACGAATTGCTACTTGGTGCCCAACTTCCATTCACTTGGTTAAGCTTAACAAAAGTTGGTTTTAGAGCGCTAAAACGAAACGTGGATTTTTAACTTCAATGTGGCACGTCAGATTCAGGTGTAACGTCTGGACCAAGTTTGGGGTGTTACAATTAATCCTTAAGTCCTATATATTTGGAATGGACACAAGTCTTGGAATAGTCACACTTGCATAGTCTATCCCATGTTTCTTGATACCTTAAGTGAACTATGATACACAAATAAGTATGACATCTCATATCAACTTATTTAAGCATGGCCATGCATTTCTAGTCTCACTCAATCAAGTGGCCTAAGATATTACTCTCATTATGTAGGAGGGACTTATCCTATATTGATCAAATCAGCCATATCCCTTTACATAGATTGTGGTATATCCAACATTAGTCTTTATAGAATAACCAGTTACGATGTTCGTTTGACTATATCAAAATATACAACTCACGATGTTGGGATAATGATGATCTCAAGTATGAGGATCATATACATATTAACCACTATGAGTAATGTTGTAACAATTACATAATAATCCAAGAAACATACTCATAGCATGTCAGTCCAATATGTTGTTCTCTAACACACATATTCATGCATTGATTTTGATACTCCATATCAATGACAACTCTTTATCATCAATCAACTACATGTTAGTCTTAAAGCATTATTGTTGTCCTAGCCAACAATAATACTTGACTAAGGATCTTTTAAGAATAATCATATTATTCTCAGGACATTATTATAAAACAGTTTATTTATGTACACAGAAAAGAAACTGAAATAATAATGGCAACGCCTTATATCAATAAACATGATAAATCAATTATGTTATTATAACCATCTCGTGATTGATCTTTGGGCATACTCTTACATATATGTGAATCTAGTTTCAAGGAAAATTAAAGATTTGTAATTTGGAGTTCTGTAGCTCCAGAAATAAATAATTTACTTGCTAGTACTCTGCTAGACAACTTATTTTGAACCTGTTTATGATTGTAATAGTGAAAGTATGTGTGTTTGTGATGATAATATTTTGGGAACATATTGTGACTTTGTTTAAAGTATGATAATGTATTGTTTATTAATATTTACATACTTACTTACTAAGCTATAATGCTTACTCCCTTCCTTTCTTTTTTCCTATAGTGTCGCAAATGTTAGCTCGAGTTGGAGGTCACCGGAGGTTAAATCACACAATCAAACTATTGATCGATATATAAAGGTTTTAAAGTATTTTAAATCACACTATCAAACTATTGATCCCGATGAAATAGTTCTGTTGAGACAGAAGTGTTTTCCAACCAAGCTACCATCGACAGTGTAAAAAGGTGTTAAGTAAGTTCGTATAATTTGGTGGATATATTGGTGTACTTAAATTGATCTTGGTGACTTGTGATGATATGTGTGAGATCAAGTGTAAAATGAAATAGACATAAGTGGAGAAATATAGAAAAGTGAAAAGAAACAAAAGTTTACCTCGTTATAAACTCATCCATGTTCGTTTGACATTGACATGATATTATGAGTCTAACTTATTTGACTAAGTGAATGTGATAAATAGATTTGCTCAAATTTGTGGAATGTATGTTTGAGTGCATTTTTTTAAAATATGAATACGTGTGTAAGTCTGTCTAAAGTGAATTATATAACTGTGATAATATTAAGATGAAATGCGACTTGTAAAAGGTAAGAGTACTAGTTCATGATGTTTATGTGATAATGAATGAGTCGTGAATAAAAATTTCTCTTGGAATATGAAAGATGAGATGAAGGGAAAGTTTATATTATGATAAGTGTACATGTTGATTGGAAATTGTGTGATGCTATGAGTGTAACTTGTGAAATTAAATGAATGTTATGAGTAATTCTATTTGAGAATTATGAACGCATGTATAAGTGTATTTGTCTGTATAAGATGATAGGAGGGTTGTGTAAAATGAATATGCATGTTGAGTTATTTGAAGCAAATTATATATATATTGATGAGTGTTAAGTTATATGCATGAATATATAAGAGGCAAGTTAGAAGTGTTACAGCCTCACCCCCTTCCAATAAGATTAATTGTCAATGTGATAGCATTTGAGAATGGTTTAATAAATGAACTTAGTTGCAGAAAAGATGTCAGGTTAATATGAAGATTTTCTGAATTCTGAAATGTTACAGTTAAAGAAAGATTAGACTCAGTTAATTAACTCATCCAGGTATGATGCTTAAAGTATATGATTGCTGGATTTTTTTTTAAAAAAAAAATAAATTTTGATTGTGAATGAGATAATGTGGATTTAGTAATAATAAAAATTAGGCAGAAGAATAATGATTGAGCTGTATTAATAGCTGAATGCAGAGTTTTTGGTTAAAAAAAGAAAAAAGAAAAGTGAAAGCAAATGTGAGAATTGGAAATAGTTTTCGATTAATATAGAGGTCATACCGAGTTGAAACTTAGTTATATTAGATTTCAATTTGATAGTGGGGTGATTTTGAAAGTACTTCTTTGAAGAAAATTTGTTTGGAGATGTTTAAGAAGTTTTGAGAAAAGATATTGAATCTTTTTACCAGTAAGATTTTCGGGGACGAAAATCCCTAAAGGGGGGAGAAATGTAACATCTCGAAATAGGGCCTAAATGGAATAGTGGTTACGAAACCACAAATCTGAGATGGAAAAGTTTATTTCAATTAATTTTTATGATTTACCGAGTGATTAGATGCATGTGTTAGAGTATTGATAAGAAATTTTATAGATTGCATGTTTAATTTGCCTATTAGGGCTTATTTGCAGAAGTTGCTGTAACAGCCCGATTTAGGGCCTAAACGGAACGATCGTTTTAGAACCACGAATTCGAAGTCAAAAAATTTATTCTTATTAAGTTTTTAAGGTTTATTTATTGATTAAAATATTGTGTAAAAATATCGTTAAGTAATTCTACTGGTAAAGTGATTAATTGGACTTTTAGGACTAAATTGTAAAAGTTGCAAAATATGTGTTCTAATTCATAAGTACTTGATTGAAATGGGGGTTTAAAGAGGAGGTCCTTAAATGATAATTAGACCATTTTATTTTGTTTGGACAAAAATGGGCATGAATAGGACAAAATTTTAAAGAAAGGCCTTAAGGGCATTTTAGTCAATAGGTAATTAAAAGAAATAAAAAGGGAAAATAAATCCAAAATTGACTCATCTTTTTCATGGAGGCCGAAATTAGCATGGGGGAAGCCATGGCTTGGGTTTTCAAGCTTTCCAAGCTCAATAGTAAGTCTGTTCTAGCCCCGTTTTTAAAGTTCTTTACGATTTTAGAATCCCGGTAACTTGATTAAGCTTATTCTAGCAATAATTTAAGCTAGGGTTCATATTTGGAAAAATACCCATAGGTGAAATGTGTTTGTTTTGATGTTTTATGGTAGCATATGAAGGCTGAAATTATGTTAAACAACTTTTGCTAAGCGGTTTTAAGCAAAAATGAGTAAAACGGCTTAATCGGTAAAAGTTGTTATTGTTCATAACTATGTGTTAGAGTGAGAATTTGATGTTGCCATAGAGGGAAAAATGATCAGCATGTCATAAAACATAAGAATAAGGATGAAGTTTAATTCCCGAGCCTAGGGACAAAAGTGTAAATATGCAAAAGTTTAGGGGCAAAATTGTAATTTTGAAAAAGTTTGAGTTAAGGATTGCTTTGAATAGTAAATTAATTAAAAAGTAAAATATGATGTTTTAGATCCCGGAAAATGAGATTTGAATCTAGAATAAAAGAAAAATCGAAAATCGGGAAAGTTGGTAAAATGGCCGTTTTAGTATCGAGGTAAGTTCATATGTATAATAAGCATTAATTTATGCATGTTTCAATGTAAAATTGATATATTTACTATGATTGCCGAGGTGTTGAAAGTAAGTATAATTATGATGATTTAAATGTTCAATATTAATTCGACATGGAAATGAGAAAGTATGTAAGTTTGTATGTAAATAATACATTATCTTTATTATGTTTTTGTATTTCAGCATATTTTATGTATTGTAGCTGATTTTTGAATCATAATTGACTATTGGAAGTATGGAATCAAGCATTAGAAAGGGAGAGAAATCCCACTTGAACCTTCAGAAAGATTGGATGATACAGAGGGTATGTAGCTAGGTCACATGTATGGTGCTGAGTGCACATCATGTGTACAAGAGAGCTACGAGACATTATGATGTAGCTAGGTCGCATGGGTGATACTATGTGTACACCATGTTGACAAGAGAGCTACGAGATATATGTAGCTAGGTCACATGCGTGGTTCCAGGTGAAGGACACCATGTAGACAAGAGAGCTACGAGATAAACTGGCTAGGTCACATGGGTGGTACTAAGTGTTCACCATGTGTACAAGAGAGCAAAAATTATGTGTACAATGGAGCTAGGTCACATGAGTGGTGCTAAGTGAAGGCCATTATGTGTACAAGAGAGCTTCGAATTTAAAGGTGGGTTGTGTGTGATACCATCACGTATCTGTTGTTATTCTGAAGCGTTCAACAGGGAAATTGATTAAATGAAATTGTGTATGACTTTGTGATGATAAGTGTAAGTATATACGTGTGTAACTTATGAGCAATATGCTTGATATGTTATTGGAAATTGGAAAGATTGTTATGGGAAAGTGATGAATACAATTGAAGTGTGAAAGATCAAAATTTACAATAAAACTGTTCTGGATAGTTGCAGTGACGTGAATCTAAAATTTACCAAAAATAGTAGAAATTGAATCAGAGACTGAATGAGATATCAAATTAGATCTTAATGAGTCTATTTTCATATAACAGAAACAGATCAAGCAAAGGAATTCTATATTATGAGATATTTCAGTTTTCAGAGACTGGTTCAGAAAGACTACGTGATCCCTTGTTCTGACTTAGAAAAATCATTAAAAATTGTAAAAAAAATAATTAGGGAATATAATTTATATGCTTGCAATCCTTAATGAGTCTAGTTTCAAATTAAATAAACAAGAACATCATTTGAATTCTGTACAAGGAGAAAATTTATTCATAGTGAAGAGTGGTCAGAACAGTTGAGAAGTGAAACAAGGCTAACTTCAATGAATAAACTGTACTAATTGGATAGACCAAAAATTCTGAAAATTTTATGGTAAGAGTATATGTGAATATAGTTTCAAGGAAAACTAACTATTTGTAATTTGGAGTTCTGTAGCTCCAGAAAGAAATAATTTAGTTGCTGGTACTCTGCTAGACAGCTTATTTTGAACCTGTTAATGATTGTAATAGTGAAAGTATGTGTGTTTGTGATGATAATGTTCCAGGAACATATTGTGACTTTGTTTAAAGTATGATATTGTATTGTTTATTAACTTTTACATACTTACTTACTAAGCTATAATGCTTACTCCCTTCCTTTCCTTTTTCATATAGTGTCGCAAATGTTAGCTCGAGTTGGAGGTCGCCGCAGGTTAAATCGCACTATCAAACTATTGATCGATATATAAAGGTTTTAAAGTATTTTAAGTCTTTGGCATGTATGGAGACTCGTTTAATTGTTATTAAGTTGCTAGGAATTGGCTTAAAATACTGACCTATGTTATTTGAAGGGCTCTATTGTATAAAGTTATTTAATGTAGATAGTCTTGATTATGTTATTAATTAAATGATGCAATTTATGAATGTGCATGCTTGCCTATGTGTGTGGTTGAATTAAAGCATGATATGGGCCTTGTAAGCTCTTTTTAAGGGACAACTTGAATGTGTTTGAAAAAGTTTTAAATTAGAGTGAAATTATGAATCGATTTTTATACGATGATTAGTGATTCATTCCGGTAATGCCTCGTACCCTGTTCCGACATCAAACACGGGTAAGGGGTGTTACAATAATGGTCTCAATGCTCACATGAGGATGGTAGTGGATGCTTCTACTAATGGTGCTCTTCTTTCTATGTCTTATAATGAGGCTTATGAAATTATCGAGAGGATTGCCATCAACAATTTCCAATGGCCAACCAACTGAGCAGTGTCAGGAAGACGAGTTGCTAAAATACATGAAGTAGATGCTCTTACTTCACTCGCATATCAGGTATCATTAATATCCTCAATGCTTAAATATATTACTACTAATGCGTCTAACAGTTTTGCAACACAACCACCAAATCAATTTGAAAATATAGCCTGTGTTTATTGTGAGAAACGACATTTGTTCAAAGAATACCCATCAAACCCGGAATCCATGTACTACATAGGTAACCAGAACCAAAACTAAGGAAGGCAAGGAATGCAATCCAATTTTTATAACCCATCATGGCGAAACCACCCGAATTTTTCCTGGAGTAACCAAGGAGCTGGAATAAGTAATACTTACGCCCAACCTAGATCAACCCAGCCACCAAGTTTTCCCCAACAAGTTCAGAAACCAACCTAAGCTAAACCATCCAATGGCTTAGAAAATCTGTTGAAGGCATACATTGCCAAGAATGACGCCTTAATCCAAAGCCAAGCAGTTACATTGAAAAACCTAGAAAACCAAATGGGCCAGCTTGCAACTGAACTCAGGAACCGACCACAAGGTGCTTTACCTGGTGATACGAAAAATCTGAGGAATCCGGGGAAGGAGCATTGCAAAGCATTAACATTGAAGAGTGGAAAGACAGTAGAGTCCAACACCATTGAGGCTGAAAAGGAGCAAGCTGATGCTAAAGAATTAGAGGAAGTTCAACCGAGCATTGAAATTCCAATTTTTATAGGAACCAGAATCTGTAAAACCCGACAAGGTAATTTCAAAAATAGCTAATTCTGATCAACTAACAACTTCGTCAGATGCAGAATTGACACAGAAGATGAATCAACCAGTTCCAGTAAAGAAAACACCACCATCCTATCGTCAAAGACTTCAAAAGCAGAAGCAGAAGATTCAATTCAAGAAGTTCCTAGACGTACTCAAGCAACTTCATATCAGCATCCTGTTGGTTGAAGCACTTGAGCAGATGCCGAACTACGTCAAATTCATGAAGGATATCCTATCCAAAAATGAAGACTCAGAGAATTTGAGACGGTAGCTCTGACAAAGAAATACAGTGCATATCTTCAAAACAAACTACCCCCAAAATTGAAGGATCCTGGATGTTTTACCATACCTTGCAACATTGAAGCAATATATTGTGTGAAGGCACTATGTGACTTCGGTGCGAGTATCAACTTGATGCCTATGTTAATATTTAGAAAGTTGGGGATAGGTGAAGTTAGACCTACTATGGTTACACTTCAATTAGCAGATCGATCCTTAGCACATCCAGAAGGAAAAATCGAGGACGTATTGGTACGTGTAGATAAATTTATCTTCCCTGCTGATTTTGTTATCCTAGACTTTGAAGTAGACAAATGAGTGCCAATTATCCTAGGAAGACCATTCTTAGCAACCGGAAGGACCCTTATTGATGTGCAGAAGGGCGAGTTTACTATGCGTGTTCAGGATGATCAGGTAGCATTTAACATTTTTAAGTCTATGCGATATCCTGACACAATCGATGATTGTTATGTAGTATTTGATTTAGAAGATTTAATAGT
The DNA here is from genome assembly GCF_007990345.1 of Gossypium hirsutum. Taxonomy (NCBI): domain Eukaryota; kingdom Viridiplantae; phylum Streptophyta; class Magnoliopsida; order Malvales; family Malvaceae; genus Gossypium; species Gossypium hirsutum. The sequence goes on along the minus strand of NC_053424.1, from coordinate 99,285,260 downwards.
GAAGAAGGAGCTCAACTATGTGGAGGATCCTTTGGAACAAATTTTGAAATCAGATCCTCCGAATGATGAAGAGGAGGATGAGTACTTAGCTTTGTTAGAAGCTAATCAAAGGGGGTTTATGCTGCAATCCCGCTTTGAATCTTTGCATTTAGAGGAAAGGTATTATTCCCAACCAAAAGCGTCAATCGAGGAGCCACCTAAATTAGAACTCAAGGTACTACCTTCACATCTAAAATATGTTTATTTAGGTAACTCTTCTACGTTTCCTGTGATTGTTTCAGCAGAATTAACTACTGAGTAAGAAGAGAAACTCATCTTGGTGTCGAAATAATTCAAGAGGGCTATCGGATGGAACATAGCTGATATTCGAGGTATTAGCCCATCTGTATGCATGCACAAGATCATACTAGAAGATGGCGAGAAAGGGACGATCAATGGAAAATGAAGACTGAACCTCATCATGAAGGACGTAGTAAAGAAAGAAATCATTAAGTGGTTAGATGCTGGTATAATTTACCCCCATCTCGAATAGTTCATGGGTAAGTCCGGTCCAGTGCGTGCCAAAGAAAGGAGGTATCATGGTCATTAAAAATGAGAATAACGAATTGATACCGACTAGTACAGTTATAGGATGGAGAATTTTCATCGATTACTGGAAGATGTACAAGGCGACGAGGAAAGATCACTTTCCTTTGCCGTTTTTTGACCAGATGCTGGATAGACTCGCGGGGCGAGATTATTACTATTTTCTCGATGGATACTCGATGTATAATCAGATTATAGTAGCACCAGAAGATTAGCACAAGACAAGATTCACTTGCCCGTAAGGTACATCTGCATTTAGGCGCATGCCATTTGGTTTATGTAATGCAGCTGCTACATTTCAAAGATGTGTGATGTCTATTTTTATTGACCTGGTTGAGTAGTATTTGGAAGTTTTTATGGATGATTTTTTAGTATTTGGAGATACGTATGATGATTGCCTAGCCAATCTAGCCAAGGTACTAAGGCGATGCAAAGAAACAAACCTAGTACTCAACTGGGAAAACTGCCATTTCATGGTACGAGAAGGGATTGTTCTAGGGCATCGGATAACGAGACATGGAATCAAAGTAGATAAAGCAAAGGTAGATGTTAATGAGAAACTCCCACCTTCAACATCTATAAATAGTGTTAGGAGCTTTTTGGGCCACGCCGATTTCTATCGGAGATTCATTAAGGACTCTCTAAAATTGTTAAACCCTTATGCAAATTATTGGAGAAGGACTCAACGTTCAAGTTTGATAAGGAATGCTTAAAGGCTTTCAAAGATTTGAAGAGTCAATTAGTTATGGCACCCATAATAGTCACACCAGACTGGGATCTGCCATTTGAATTGATGTGTGACGTGAGTGACTTCACTATAGGAGCCGTTATAGGCCGACGAAGGAACAGAGCTTTTCATCCCATTTACTACGCAAGTCAAACTCTGACAGGAGCTCAACTAAATTATACGGCAATAGAAAAAGAGTTACTTGCTATTGCGTTTTCTTTTGACAAGTTTTGATCTTATCTTGTAGGTACAAAAGTGACTGTCTATATGGACCACTCGACAATTAAGTACTTACTTTCTAAGAAAGATGCTAAGCCAAGGTTGATCCGATGGGTACTTCTACTTCAAGAGTTTGATCTAGAAATTCAAGATCGAAAGGGAGTGGAAAATCAAGTAGTAGATCACTTGTCTAGATTGGAGCTGTAAGAAAGGAACTCTCCTCTTTTACCAATTCAAGAAACATTTCTGAATGAACACATACTAAAGGTAAATCATGTCCATAATACCCCTTGGTTTGCTGATATTGCTAACTATTTAGCTTGTGGTTTGATGCCGATTGATAAGATGTATCATCAAAGGAAAAAGTTTCTTCACAATGTGGAGTACTGTTTCTGGGAAGAACCATACTTGTTCAAGAAGTGTGCAGATCAAATGATCAGGAGATGTATGGTAGAAGATGAAGTACAAAAGATTCTATACCATTGTCACTCAGCTCCAAGTGGAGGACACTTCAGAGGTACTTGTACTGCGGCCAAAATATTTCAAGCCAGATTCTTTTGGCCAACACTATTCAAGGATGCATACGCTTACGTAAAGAGTTGTGATTGATGTCAAAGGGTCAGAAGTGTCACCAATAGAAATGAGATGCCAGGAACAAACATCATTGAGGTAGAATTATTCAATGTTTGGGGCATTAACTTCCTCGATCCTTTCCCTGTGTCTTTTGGTCACAAGTACATCTTGGTAGTTGTAGACTACGTGTCTAAGTGGGTCGAGGCTGAAGCGTATCCAACAAATGAATCTAGGGTTGTAATAAAGTTTTTGCAGAAACACATGTTCACATGGTTTGGAACCCCAAGAGCTATTATCAGCGACGAAGGGTCCCATTTTTGTGAACAAGTGGTTGAAATGGTTGCTAGATAAACATGGAGTGTAACACAAGGTCACTACAGCTTACCATCCGCAAATGAATGGGCAAGCTGAACTAGCAAATAAGGAGATCAAAGGCATACTTGAGAAGGTAGTTTGCCCGAACCGACGATATTGGTCCAAAAAACTGGATGATGTTTTATCGGCTTACAGGACATCATACAAGACACCCTTAGGGATGTCACCCTACATGTTGGTCTTTGGGAAAGCTTGTCATCTGCCCTTCGACAACTTAACTTGAATCTTAAGCTTGCTAAAGAGAAACGGATGCTCCAACTCAATGAGCTATAGGAATTTTGAACGTTCTCATACGAAAATGCCAAACTACTCAAGGAGAGACTTAAGAAATGGCATGACAAGCACATTCGAGTTCGAGAGTTTGAAGCAGGTCAGGAAGTCTTATTATTTAATTCTAGATTAAAGTTCTTTCCAAGTAAACTAAAATCACATTGGTCTGGTCCATTTACGATTCATCATGTCTATCCATACGAAGTTGTTGAACTCCAAGGTAAGGGATGTAATTTTCAAGTTAGCGCTCAGCGTCTGAAACATTATTGGGGAGATAAGACTGAACGAAATCCAATTTCGTTCATTCTATCAGATGTTTAAATTTCTTTTATTTTCTTTTTAATAAATGATTTAGGGTATATTTTCGAGATTAGTATGTTTAAATCAATTCTATCTAAGAGATTGGAACTTAAGTGGGACCGCTTGTGAGCCTTCCAATTTTTCCTGGGAATTGATTTTAACATAATTTTTGAGAAATTATTCCCTAAATAGAAAAATAAATTTTTAGTTTTTCAAATAAAGAGGTCAATGTTGACCTAAGTTTTAAATTGCAACTCAATTTCAAATTTTCATTAAGTCTAGGGACTTAATTGAATTATTTTCAAAATTTGGCTGCTCTTTTTCGTAAATAATAAAAACTAGAAGCTTTTTTTTGTAAATATTTTTAAAAGGTTTCTAGAATAAATGTTTTTAATTAAAAAAATGATAATTATTAATATATAATTATATCTATTATAACATATATTAATTATTATCAACTTTATATAGAGTTAGGATTAGTGTTAATTTCATCATTTTTTATTTGATAAGTTTTTAATAATAATAAGATGATAATCTTTAATATATAATTATATCTATTATAATTTATATATTAATTTTTATCAATTTAGCATAGAATTAAGATTAGTTTTAATCATATCTCATTTTTGTTTAAATAAATTAATAGCATTAATAATTTAATATGCATATATTTAATTATTAATTGTTGCTAACTCGGATTAAAATTAGAACTTAGAGTTTTTAATTATTAAATTTCTCTAAGAATTCTACTTTAAGTCCTATTTCATTCATTATAAATACTACCTTCTCAATTCATTCATCACTAAAAATCCCAAGCACCAAAACCCTTAAAGTGCCGCAAGCCCCTACCCTAGCAGCCATTCGGCCAGCAAGCACCCAGCAGCCCAGCTCTATCGCACACACTGAGCACACCTACCCCCATCGCGTGCTACATTGTGCGCCTCGTCCTGCTCCAGCACCTACGCACGACCAGCTCCAGTACTCACTATGCTCGCACCTTGGCGCTACATCTGCTCCAACTCCACCGTGCGTGCGCCTAAGCTGTTGCCCACTCAGCTTTGCGGCCTGCTACCCCTACAGCTCATTACGCCAAGCAGTCCCACTTCGTGTACCTACTTGACGAGTCTGCTTGCTGTCTGGCACTTGTGCGGCACACACCTACACCAAGACCCTTAGCTGAAATCTTCCAACCCACCTTAAATTGACCTCTTTTCTTTATTAATTATTTTTAGGAGTTCTGAGTTTTATAAAAAAAGATGGTAAGGCAATTTTTTTCTCCCAAATTTTCATTTGATTCAATTATTTAATTTTTTACTTTACTGAATTATTAATAAATTTTGTGAATTAAATTTTTGAGAAAATAAATTTTCCCATCTTTTGTTCAAGTTAATAGTGCCTCGCAAGAGAACTTGTGCTTGTGCTCAAATTGATGAAACACAAAACAAATTCCATTGTGAAGAAGCCAAAGCAAGATACAAGAGTATCTTCAAAAATCAAGAGATGCATCCAGAGAAAGGCTTCACTTTGAAAGAAAAACTACAAACTTTATGGCATGTACTCGTCAAGTTGCTGAAGCCCTCAATTGGGAATTATTTTGTGAAAGGAGGCCTAGTATGGATGAGGAACTAGTGCGTGAATTCTACACGAATATAACCTCAAGCGATTTGACAGAAGTTCCAGTTCACAGAATCAAGGTACCAATAAGTTCAAATGCTATTAATGAGTTCTTTGAATTACTTAATTTCAAAAACGATGAATATTCTTCTTTGATGAGCAACATCAAGCTTGAAAATTTGTAAGAAATTCTTGAGAAACTTACAGTTCCAGGTTCTAAGTGGATTGTGTCAAAGTAAACAATCCATACTTGTCGAAGAGAATCTTTGACACCACTAGCAAAGGTATGGTTCTATTTCATCCGTACCAGCCTTATGCCTAGTTCGCATGGGACTACAATCTCATTAGAGCGAATAGTCTTATTATATTCAATTTTAACTGGAAAGACCATTGTTGTGGGAAAAATCATCTTACGAGAGATGAGGAATTGTACCATTAGATGTTCTGGCCCCGCTTACTTCCCCTTTACGATAACAATTTTGTGCTTAAAAGCTGAGATTCTTGCAAACGTAAAGAAGATAGGGTATAGTCAGGGCACAATCACAGATTGGGACCTTTACCGAGTAGCTGGAGATTTTGTTCTACAGCAGTGAGTTGAAGAAAGTGAGGATCCTGATGAAGAGGAAGAAGATCCCACAAAGATCGAGCTAATACAATCGGCTGAAGTCCCTGATAAGGTGGAACCAATAGAACTAGAAATTGAGCCCGATGACGAAACTTCAATATTTAGAGCTCAACCGCCTAGCCCAGATCTTCGAGATGAACTGTCAAAGTTGATGGACATAATGCAGCATATGCAATGGCAGCAACAAGCTTACTAGAGATACTCAAAAATAAAGGATGACTCGATGAGAAGTGCTCTTAATAAAATTTACAAAGACCCATTTATTTTGGTGCCTGAATTTCCAAATTTTATATTTGAACCATGGAGTCCATTATCAAAGAAGGAGCGAAGCAATTCATGCATAGGCGATAGTGATGGAGCAAAAGATGAGTCAAATTCGGAAGGGTCTGCAAATTAATAAAGGGGGGATCTTAACTTTATTTTATTTCTATTCTTAGGTCATTTTAGGATTAAGGTAATAAGGATTTTTTTTATTTTAAATTAAAAGAGGAAAATCAGTAATAAAATTTGAGCAAGTCACGAAGTATAAAGTGTGGCAATGGGTATATACATGTCTAGGATTGGGTTTAGAAAAGAGCTTGGTACTTAAGTAGTCAAATTGACTCACCTCCTCTTTTCTAGAATCCTACCTGATGTATAGTATCTATTCACTTTAAACAATGAGGACGTTGTTTATTTTAAGTTTGGGAGACCAAAAATTTGAATTATTTCCACTCAAAATAAATTTTTCTGTTAATTATGATTAGGATATATTTTGTTCAATAATTTGAAATTTTGTTAAGTATGCTAAACTTTAGTATAAATAAAGTTTTATTATTTCAATGAATTGTTATGTTAGTTTAATAATGATATAAATGTAACCATGCAAATCACACCATAAAATTTTAGTTCCTTACGAAAGTTAGGCGTGCATGAAAGTTTAAGTCTTTATAATTGACTTAGTAGTTTCTTGAGGCAAAATCCTAGGAAGCATGAAATGTTGGAAATGATTTAGGCAAATTTTGTTTGGACCGTTTGAGCCTTTCAAGCCAACCATGATGAAATTTTTATCCTTTGAAACCCAATTTTGAGACTATATGGCCTAATTTTATTTGAACCCTTGCAAATTTAGCCATCACTTCTCTCTTAACTATTTCAAAATTGTCCCAAACACTAGATTCGATACTATTCCAAGTATTCATTGAAAATAAGTTTGGGGGAGTTGAAAAGAAGCATGAAATGCTCTTAAAATTATGGTACATTTAGGAAAATGCTCGTGTAGATTGAAAAAAAAAAGCATATGTACCTAAAAGAGAATGTACAAAAGAGTAGATGAAAGCAAAGACAATTGGTGTATTGAAGGTGATTATTTCGAAGGTCTGATACAAGCTGAGTCTATAGTTTAAAAGCCTAAAATAATCTATCTTTTACCTACCCTTAAGCCTAGCCACGTAATAACCTTGTCAAAGACATATTGATTCAAAAGTTCCAATGCTACCTATATTAGTGGAGAGAAATTGCTACATACAATATATGAAGACATAAGTTAAATTTAATGATTGCAGCTTAATCTTGAATTAAGGGAATAAAATTACATACGTAAGGTTTAACATGACTTTATTAGGAAGCATTTAGTCTAATTTCTGCTATCAGAATAGTTGGTACGTGATATTCGCAACAGGTTTTAAAAATTTATAATTAATCATTCTTGAAACTAACTATTATCACAATGAAGACAAGTGTACCTATCGAACAGTAGTATAGCTTTAGCAAGACTGGATTGTTGAACCCAAAGGAACCAAGAGTACTAGTAATTACTTTCTTTTTATTATCTAGCCTAAAAATAAAAGGGATTTGTTTATCTAAACTAATTAACTAAACTAAGAATGCATAGAGAGAAATTGGAGAAAAGCTTTTTGGAAAATTTGATTGGTTAAGACAATACCCAAGGAAAAATCCACCTAAACTTCACTTGTTATTTGAATCTGAATCTGACGATTTATTCATTTGACTTGATCCGTAGAAATCCCTAAGTTATATTATTATCTCTCTCGAGATTAATAACGTCTAACCCTAGGTTGATTTAATTGAAATCCCTTTCTAATTAACGCCCTAGTGTTGCATTAACTCAATCTATGGATCCCCTTATTAGGTTTCACCCTAATCTGGCAAAATCTTATCACCCTATCTCTAGGCGTGCAATCAACTCCACTTAATTAAGATAAATTTACTCTTAGATAGGGTATTTTCCTCCTCTGAATAAGAGCATTAACTTGAATCCATATCCTGGAATATTAAAAAAAGAATTAAGACCACATAATTAAGAACAAGTTAAATATTTATCATACAATTCAGATAATAGTAACAAGACCTGTCTTAGGTTTCATTCCCCTTAGGTATTTAGGGGGTTTAGTTTATAATTATAAAAGAAAACATCTCAGAAGAATAATGAATAAAAAACATAAAGAAAACCCAAAACCCCTGAATGAAAATTGAAGGGAGATTTTCAGTCTTGATGATGAATCCGGCTTCTAAGGTAGACCAATCAGCTTCACTTGAGTAATTCCTTGCTTCCTACTCTGCTTGTCTATTCTAAGTGCCTCCTCCAGTGTTTACATAGGCTTTAGAATGCATAAGATCCTTCAAAAGTGGCCTTTTCTGAATAGGGCTATACTTGGGCTCAGTAGGGACATGCCTTGTGTGACACACCTGTGTGCGATTACTCTAGCCAATGGTCAAGGCTCTTGAATAGGCACGGGCGTGTAGTCTACCCGTGTAAGTCATGCTTCGATCCTTCCAAATGGACACGGCCGTGTGACAAGCCCGTGTGAGGAAGTCCAGGTCGTGTTGATTTCCCATGTGGGTCCATTTTCTCCGTTTTTAACCCGTTTCTCGGTCTTTTTACTCTTCCATGCTCATCTAAGTATAAAACATGAAATTAAAGGATTAGGAGCATCAAATTCACCAAATCTAAGGAGAAACCATCCATAAATGTGCTAAGCATGGGATAAAAATATGTATAAATTATGGTTTATCAAATACCCCCACACTTAAGCGTTTGCTTGTCCTCAAGCAAAATCCTCAACTCACAATCAAAATAAATTCTTCTCAATTTATAATCCCTATCAATAATATCTCAACATAATCCATATGTAATCATACATTGAAAATTCAACTAAAAGTGCATCAAAAGTTTCAAACATTCCAAGTTGAGCATTTTATCATGAAAACATAGGTGTCCCCCCTCATCTAAGTAATCACCTTTGATCAAAATATCATAGAGTTTAACATCCTTACTAAAGATTCAGTGAAATCACTCGAGGTGTTTAAGGACATCAAATAAAGCACTCATTGGTCAATATGAAAAGTTATTACCATAGGCTTGCATAAAAATCAAATCTCCACCACTATATATTGAGATGATACATCAATTAAAAAGGTCTTTAAATGGTTATAATGTCGCTTTGGTTAGGGGGTGGTTACAACCTGAAGGAAAAGGTTAGAATCGAGATTGAATTGAAGAAATCACCTAAGTAGAAAAATAACTAATTATTAATTGAATACAAGTGAGCTTCTTCCCAAAATATGGAATTAACACTCAAGCTCAAAAAATGACGAATTACTACAAATATGTGTGTAAAGATTTTTTTTAAGAACAAGTCAGATAACATAGAACTTAATTGTTGCAGTGAAGAATAAAACATAGCTAAGCAATTAGTTCAAATCAAATCTCGACAAAAAAAGGGATCAAATTAGGGGTTAATATTGAGGGTAAATTAATTGATGGTTTGTTAGGCTCAAAGGGGTTCACTAAGGGTTAATTATGAAGGTAGGCTTTTTTGGAGTGAGTGGGTTAAACCTAAGTGCCTTTATCATCTTGACATATCAAATCAAATGGTGTGGTCTTGACATACATAATCAAGCAAGTTTTAGAATAACAAATCAATACTGACACACTCATAATAAAAGTGAGCATGAAAAAAATAAAATATGCTCTAAAGGCTCAAGATCTCACAAAAATTATGGCTTTTTGATGTTTAAACTTGTGAATTTCAACTCAAGATAATACCTAAACTTAGGGAAGCAGCCTAAAAGTTTTTAATTCTTTAAAATCAACTTATCATGCTTGATTCCCTAATGTCTTAAAGTTTAAACAATCAATACATAAATGCCTACGTTTTAATTCAAGATATATCAATAAAAATCAAAATTAATTAAAATTCATTCTAATAGTGATATGAGTGATTCACGTGAGAATAAGACAAAATTTAGGGATTTTTAATGATGATATAAAATACCCCCACACTTAAGATGTACATTGCCCTCAATGTATAATGATGCATATTTTGAAAAATATAGATATATAATCTTAAGATAGGGAGAGAGGTGAAACTTCCTAAATATTGAATGAACTCCTTGAATTGCAATTATGGAGAATATTTGGCCAAGGCAATGATGAGAGTAGAGGAGGATACTCTGGTGGTGGTAGAGGTTCATTAGTCCATAAGTCCTGCGCCAAAAGAGTATTATATCTGGTAGTAGTTATGGTCGTGGTCAAGCAGGACATGGCAGTCGTAGAGAACCTTTGCCAGTGGCGTTTTTAGTTCATATTTGATGATGAGCTTTGGAGCTCTTTATGGCTGTGATAAAATCAGGAACTCTTTAGGAAATATAAGGAAGCATAATTACTCATAATAAAATAGTCAAAAATAAAAATTGTAAAAACTAAAATTAAACTAATATTAAAGGAAAATGAAATAAGAAGTACTTAAAGAAGATAAATAAAGATAAAAGTGAAAATAAAAATAATAAATAAAAAGTTTTTAAACATCGTCATCGTCGGATGGTTCGCGAGGTGGTGGTGGCGATGAGCTGGGAAGGTGCTGACAAATCTGATGAAGAGTAGCATCAATGTGATCAAAATGCTGAAAACACTGTTGCTTAAATCGAGTAAGGCTCTCAGAGATGTCAGAGTATGAAGCCGCTGCCTGAACTGGATGATGGATGGGTGGTGGCTGAGATGGTGGGTCCTCATGATGTGGAGGGACATCATCTGTAATGTCCTCTGGGTCCTCCTCCTCGGTGGACTGGATGAGGCAGTACTGAGGAGGGTGGGTGCCACATCGTTTCTCGATCATCCTCATATGTAGCATGCTCGAGATGCCCTGTAGGGACATCTTACCGATAAGAGTGAGGGAGGATGATTGTGCCACTGTGTTGAGGAGCCCAAAGTACCGAGCCAATTGAGTCATATAGGGCCCGATAGAGATGACTCATCTCCTATGTCGCTCCGTCTGATGGCAAATGGTGAGGGAAATGAAGTAGGCAAGGTCGAAGACGTGCCTGTTCTCCATGCTTTACAAGAAATAAGCGTCGTGAGTGTTGGCGATGCTGGTGCTCTCTCCCTGTCCTGTCAGAGTGTGGGACAAGATGGCTTGTAGGTATCGCAGGGATGGGGCAAGGGTCGACGCCTTAGAGCAGCTAGGATCATAGGTGGCTGAGACAGGGACGAGGTCCTTCTAGCACTTTGAGAGAGAGTAATGGATGTGGTGATGGAGGGTGTTGAGTTCGTTGTCGTCCATGAACTCCTTCGTGTACAGCCCTAGTGCAATTCCAAACTCTGGTACGCTTAACTAGCGCACTAGACCACCAAGGCGGAACTGGACTGTTCTAGGATCGTCGAAGTTTGTCATGACAACTTGAAGATGGAAGGTCGAGCAGAATTCCATTGTGAACTCGAGGTATGTCGGCTCGATGATCTCAAAGAATAGCCCCCACGGTCCAGTCGTCAGAGGGCTCAGACCACGTCAGCCATATAAATTTGTTCGAGTGCGGCCCAGTCAATACAGCGGCCCACACCTAGGGTTCGGGCCCGTAATATCTGAAATAGTTACTCCTGGGGTCCCAATGAGAACTAGAGGAAAGGGTGACGGATCTCAGCGACAGGACTCAAGAAGGATGTTGCTTATTTCCTTTTCTTTGAAGCGGGGACGGCATTCTTCTTGCCACATGAGGTTGACATAGTATTCCTGCAATGACAAGTCAAAATAAAAATAAAATTACTCACCAAAAATAGCATGGAAAAATATGTATGGTAAAATTAATAGAGATATTTCCTAGAAGTCAAGTACGAAAGAACAACTATGCTAAAAAAAACCCAATAAGATAAAGTGCGTCATTACTATGAAAAGGACTACGAGAGTAATGCTAATGGAAATATCTAGTGAATGAATGTATATGGGTAAGCATGAAATCTATGGAAACAAGAAAAATGGATGAATGCAGCAAAATGTATTGACTAACATTGCAAATTTCCATCATGATAACTATGACTATTTGCTCAAAATAAAACAAAATATCATGAAATAAGTAAAAGAATAAAGAAAATAGAGGGAAAAAATGAACAAATGCAAGAGGGGGAGCTTTGGATCGTCAAAAGTGATGTTATGGTCGGCGCACGGGCATGACAGGTAGGGCGTGTGAAGTTGTAGTGGCTAGGGTTAGGGATTTTGGAGGAAGGGAATGATGAATAGTGAGGGGTTAATATAGATTTTGGGGCACAAGGCCGTGGGGCACACCCGTGTGCCCTAATTTTTTCCCGTGTGTTTCACAATTTTTTTAAATTTGGGCGAGTTTGAGACTTGCACACACCCGTGCTCTTTGGACGCGTTGTTGCCCACGGCTGTGTCGCACGACCGTGTCCTGCTTCATTCGCTTCTCCCACTCTCGTGTTCCATTGTGCACGCCCATGTTGTTTTATCAGTCTTGAGCACGGGTGGTGGGCACGGGTGTGTCGTATGACAGTGCTAAATTCTCAATTTCAACCACGGTTCCTAGACACGGGCGTGTCGCACGCCCGTGTTGGTTTGACAGACTCGCCCACAGCCACGTCGCACGGCCGTGGCCACTTATAGTATCCATTGCTAAGGAAAAATTTTGCCCTATTTTCACACGACCGTAACGCACGCCCGTGTCTCCTCTCGTGGTGTAGGCACGGCCCAAGGCATGCCCATGTGCCCTGCCGTGTGGATTAGAGAACCTGTGTTTCAATGACTTAGTTAGTGATTAGATGTTAAAAGTAAATTTTTTAAAGAAGTTATCATCATTAGTGCTCAGGTTGCTCCCGAGAAGCATTTATTTATAGTCTAAGCTCAACTTATCTTTCTGGTGCATGGTCATAGTGGTGTGAGGAGTTTACACTCCTCGTCCCTGCTATCAATTTTATCAACATAAGGTTTAAGATGAGTACTGTTTACCTTATATGTACGGAATTTGGGATGAATTACCTCGACTGTACCATATGGGAAAATACTGAGTACCGTAAGAGAGTTTGCTCCATTAGGTTCAGAAGTGGCAATATGAGGGTCTGCTGCATCTAGTAGTACTTTGTCTCTTCCTTAAGTTGATTTGGTGTGACATTGAGATCGTCATAGCGTGGTTTTCGTTTATCGTGTGTCCTCAGTTTATGTGTCCGCCATTCATCTAGTTCCTTGATTTGTAGCCTTCGTTCTTCATAGATAGGTTCTTTGTTGTTGCTTGAACATGGCTCATGTAGGTTCTTCGAAATTATTTCCTGCAAAGTAGGTTTCACCACATGATCAGTTTTAGTAAAATGATTTATACAACCATCTTCAAGTTTTGATATGTTACTCTTATTACGAGCTTGAAGGGTGATTGTTTCATCTCCCACACAAAGTGTGAATTCACCTATGCCAACATCAATTATTGTTTTAGCAGTTGCTAAAAAGGGCCTCCCTGAAATTAAAGGAACGTTACTATCTTCCTCTATGTCTAGAACAACAAAATCAACTAGGAATATAAATTTGTCAATTTTAACGAGTACATCTTCAATAATCTCCCTAGGAAATCTAATTGTTTCATCGGCTAATTGAATACTCATTCTAGTTTGTTTGGGTTTCCCAAGACCTAGTTGCTTAAACATTTTGTAAAGCATAACATTGATACTAGTTCCTAAATCGCCAAAGCATTATTACCATCTAGGCTACCAATTAAACAGAGAATCGTAAAACTCCCTGGATCTTTTAATTTGTTGGCCAGCTTATTTTGTAGTATGGCTGAGCAAACCGCATTTAGCTCTACATGCGATGCCTCATCCAACTTCTACCTATTTGTTAAATGTTCCTTTAGGAATTTGACTGCGTTTGGCATCTGCGAAAGAGCTTCAATAAACGGTAAGTTAATATGTAACTTCTTTAATAATTTAAGGAATTTACTGAATTATTCGTCTGTGCAGTCTTTCCTTATCGCGTTAGGATACGACACACGAGGTTTGTACTCTTTACTTACCAGTTTCTGGTCATTCTGGTCCACCTCACCTTTACCTTTACTTAACACAATTTTTTGCCTCGGTTCTGGTTCAGCTGCAACTAACCTTTCCTCATCTTGAATGGTAATTGCATTCAGTTGCTCCCTTGGGTTAGATTCAATGTTACTCGGCAAGCTACCTTGTGGTCGTTCAGATATCAATTTAGCGAGCTGACCTATCTGAGTTTTTGGCCCTTGAATCGATGCTTGTTGATTCTTAAGTGCTGCCTCAGTATTCTAAAAACGAGTTTCTGACACCGAGATGAATTTTGTTAGCATCTCCTCAAAGTTTGGCTTTTTCTCTTGTTGGGAGGGTGGTTGTTGGAAGGGTGGAGGTGGTGGTCTCTGATTCCCTTGGCTTCCCCATGAGAAATTTGGGTGCTTCCTCCAACCTGCTTGTAAGTATTACTATAAGGATTATTCTGAGATCGAGGATTATTACCCATGTACTTTAACTACTCATTCTCCATGTTGGATCCACCTCCACTTGCTTCGCACTGCATTACTGGATGAACCTGTGAAAAACCAAGAAAATCGTTAATTTTTCTATTAAAAGTTCTACCTGATTAGAGAACATGGTGACTGATCGACGTTAAAAATGCCAGCTATTTTCGTTGCCTTTTTCCTCATGACTTGCCACTGATAATTATTCAGTGACATCTCTTCTATATATTCATAATCATCCTTAGGTGTCTTATTATTTATAGTTCCACCAGCGGCTGCGTCGATCATCTGTCTAGTCGAAGGATTCAGGCCATTGTGAAACGTTTGAACCTGTAGCCAGGGCTGTAACCCATGGTGAGGGCACCTTCTCAACAGATCCTTGTATCTCTCCCATGCATCGTAGAGTGTTTCTAAATCCATCTGCACAAAAGAGGAGATATCATTATGTAATTTGGTTGTTTTAGCTGGCGGAAAATATTTTAAAAACTTTTCGGTCATTTGTTCCCAAGTAGTGATTGACCCTAGTCGTAACGAGCTCAACAATTGTTTATTCTTATTCCTCAACAAAAAGGGAAACAACCTAAGGCGAATGGCATCATCAGAAATGCCTTTGATTTTAAAAGTGTCGTAAAACTCTAAGAAATTTACCAAGTGAGTGTTGGGACCCTCGTCCAATAAACCATCAAACTGAAAAAACTGTTGGATCATTTGAATGGTGTTAGGTTTCAATTCAAAATTATTTGCAGCAACAGCAAACCTAACTATGCTCGATTCAGTTCTTGTTAAAGAAGGTTTAGCATAATCATACATAGTACGTGGAGTAGGACTCTAATTAGCAGCAATTGCAGTTTCTGCGAAATGTGCAATCGATCTCACTATCAAACAGTAATGGTCCTGACGGGTTTCTTCTAGTCATACACTATAAAAACCTGCCAAGAACGAATAAAAGAAAAATTAGAAAAGAAAATAAAAATTTAAATTGAAAATAAAATAGAATGGCTAAAGTAATAAAAATCGAGTGTTCCTAATATCCTAGATCCCCGACAATGGCGCCAAAAACTTGGTACGTTATATTCACGACAGGTTTTAAAAACTTATAATTAATCATTCTTGAAACTAACTATTTTCACGATGAAGGCAAGGGTACCTATCGAACAGTAGTATAGCTTTAGCAAGACAGGATTGTCGAACCCAAAGGAACCAAGAGTACTAGTAATTACTTTCTTTTTATTATCTAGCGTAAAATAAAGGGTTTGTTTATCTAAACTAATTAACTAAACTAAGAATGCACAGAGAGAAATTGGGGAAAAGCTTTTGGGAAAATTTGATTGATTAAGACAATACCCAAGGAAAAATCCACCTAGACTTCACTTGTTATTTGAATCTGAATCAGACGATTTATTCATTTGACTTGATTCGTAGAAATCCCTAAGTTATATTATTATATCTCTCGAGACTAATAACATCTGACCGTAGGTTGATTTAATTGAAATATCTTTCTAATTAACGCCTTGTGTTGCATTAACTCGATCTATGGATCCCCTTAATAGGTTTCACCCTAATCAAGGCGTGCAATCAACTCCGCTTAATTATGACAAATTTACTCTTAGATAGGGTATTTTCCTCCTCTGAATAAGAGCATTAACTTGAATCAATATCTTGGAATATTAAAACAAGAATTAAAAACACATAATTAAGAACAAGTCAAATATTTATCATACAATTCCGATAATAGTAACAAGATCTGTCTTAGGTTTTATTCCCCTTAGGTATTTAGGGGGTTTAGTTCATAATTATAAAATAAAACATCTCAGAAGAATAATGATTACAAAACATAAAGAAAACCAAAAACCCCTGAATGGAAATTGAAGGGAGATATTTAGTCTTGACAATGAATCCAGCTTCTAAGATGGACCAATCGGCTTCCCTTACATAATTCCTTGCTTCCTACTCCGCGTGTCTGTTCTAAGTGCCTCCTCTGGTGTTTAAATAGGCTTTAGAATGCCTAAGAGTCCTCAAAAGTGGCCTTTTCCGAATAGGGCTATACTTGGGCTCGATAGGGACACGCCCCGTATGACACCCTCGTGTCTGATTACTCCAGCCCGTGGTCAAGGCTGTTGAATAGGCACGGGCATGTAGTCTGCCCGTGTAAGTCGTGCTTCGATCTGCCAAATGGACACGACCGTGTGACACGCCCGTATGAGGAAATCTAGGCCGTGTTGATTTCCCATGTGGTCTATTTTCTCTGTTTTCGTCTCGTTTCTCGCTCTTTTTACTCTCCTATGCTCACCTAAGTATAAAACATGAAATTAAAGGATTAGGAGCATCGAATTCACCAAATCTAAGGAGAAACCATCCATAAATGTGCTAAGCATGGGATAAAATATGTATAAATTACGGTTGATCAACAGTTGTTGAGATTAATTTGAACAATATGTATACATAAGTAGCATAACTATCAAATTTCTTGTCTTTTAGCATAAGTATATTAAATTCATAATTTTGGGAAAAATGTTGTTCTGAAGGAGTTTCTCAAAGATGTTTCCGAGAAATTCTTTTCACAATTTGTGCATTACTCGGGATGAGCAATGGATTAAGTTTGAGGGTGTGGAAACACGAAAATTTACGCATTTTTACATACCTTTTAGCTTAAAATCATACGTTTCAATTAAATTCTTGTCGAAAAATAATTAAATTATACTATATATAAATGATTTTAGTTAATTAATGAGTAATTGGTTATTTTCGACAGAATTGCGCAAAGGGTAAAAAATGGCTCGGTAGACACTACTTGAAGCACAAAACCAAGAAGCAATTTGAAGTATCAAGGAGAATTAATTTCCAGCCTAAGATGGTCCAATTATGTGTATTAATTCATAATATAATTAATTTTAATTTATACCCAATTTAATTTGGGCTAAATAAATTAATATTAATTAATTATGGAAAAAATGGTCCAGTTGAACCGAACCTATTGAAGTGAACAGGCCAAAGATTGGGCAGCCCAAAACGGCCATATGCTGACCCAAACAGCTTATTAGCTGATAATAAGCTGCAAAGAAGGCCTTGAATTCTTGTCAAAGTTGCATTCAAACCCCTCCACAATTGATGGATTTTTGGATTGCCCCACGCCATTTTGAGCAAAGTTGAAAGCATCAACTTGCCACATAAAGGGGTGGCTCTTAGCTACTATTTTTAGCAAATTTCAGCTGCCACACTCAGCTATAAAAGCCCCCCTTGGCTGATCATTCAAAGCATCTCATTCATTCCTCATTCATTTCGCAACACTCTCTCCTCCCTCATTCTTTTCTCTCATTTTTCCATTTCAATTCCCTTGCTCTTGTGCCAATTTCTTCCCTTGGAAATGGGGTGTTATTCAACCATTTAGAGCAACAATTGTGTGACAGCCCTAAGTTGACCCTAGTCGGA
Source organism: Gossypium hirsutum (assembly GCF_007990345.1). NCBI lineage: Eukaryota > Viridiplantae > Streptophyta > Magnoliopsida > Malvales > Malvaceae > Gossypium > Gossypium hirsutum. Next base: position 99,267,795 of record NC_053424.1, on the reverse strand, counting down.
AAGTGGTTTCGGGACCATGAAACCGAGTCTTATAAATAATTAAAGGTTTTATTATGTGTTTATGATGTGCGTAAATGCTTGTGTGATAGTTCCATACTTTAATTTGGTCAGTGTATGTGAAATTTATTAGTAGGGACTTATGTGAGACAATTTAGAAATATGCTAGGCAAGTGTTAAAGTGGCCTATTAATATATGTGGGAAAGTGCTTGTCCTTGCATGTCAAATTAGCCAAATTAAAGCATAGTGGCCGGCCATGCTATGGGTGGAAACATGTCACAAACATGTTATGTTAGTGATGTATGTTAGGAAAAATAAAATAAGGGGCATGGTAATAAAATAATGAAAGGGAATATGATGAAAACAAAGAAAAAAAAAGTGTCCATCCTTTTCCATTTCTTTTGGCCGAAAGTTCTAAGGGAGAAGGAATGAGCTCTTGCTTCATGTTCGGCTTGGAAGAGGATAGGAAGAGGTCGGCCGTACTTGTATCTAGGTTAAGGTAAGTTTGATGTTGTGCCATGAGATTCATGCATGTTTTTAGTTGTTAGCTTGAGTTCTAACTAGCCCATGGTTTAAATCTTTGCTATGTGAGGGAGATGATACTCGGCCATGGGTGTTGTCTTCTTGGTGGATGTTTGATGCTGTGTTGGTGAGGTATGAAGATGATAGAGTGTGTGTGAGAATTTGAAAAAGGTAGGTTTTAGCAACTTCATGAAGCAATCGGCCATGGTATATCCATAAGTATGATTTATGCTTGTTATGTTACTCATGGTTAAAATGATTCGGCTATGCTTCATGTAAAAATAAAATACATGTGAATTCGGATATATGTTTATATTTGGTTAATGATTATCCTTGTGAAGTATAAATTGTAACATGATTTGAGTTGGAAGTTATTAATTATTTGTGCATCGGGTTATATAAAATATAAATGGTTATAATCACCTTATTCGGCTCTTGCACATATAAGTTTGAACAGATTATGGTATGCCATTTGGGTTATTAATATAAAGGCCAACAATACATGCATACTCACCAAAGAAATTATTGCATATCGGTTAGAGCAAGTATTATCCTTTATCTTGTTTAGACATCGCTAAAAGGAGTGTGGTTAATATGTTGAGTGATGCATGATTTC
>NC_053424.1:99117159-99266159 GCF_007990345.1 Gossypium hirsutum | reverse complement strand
TAATAAGATATTAAATTAAATATTATTGAGCATAGTTTAACATAGAAGAAACGGTGTAAGCAAAAGAGTTTCATATTATGAGATATTTGAACTTTTGTGAGACAGAGTCAGAGTGATTTCAGGCTCCCCTGCCTCAACATTGGAAAATCATTAAAAGTTGTACAAAAATTATTATGGGTTAGAATTTATATGACTAAATCCTTAATGATTATATTTTCAATATAAATAGATAGAAAAATTAATTGAATCCCGTACTAAGAAATAATCAACTTTTAGTAAAGAAGGGTCGAAGCTGTCAAACAGCAGAACATGGGTGAATTTAAAGAATAAAATATAGTTATTGGCTAACCCAAAAATTCTGAAAACTTTATGATAAGAAGATATACGAGTTTAGTTTCAGGAAAAATTAGCGGATTTTGATTTGGAGTTTCGTAGCTCTAGATATAAATAATTTAGTGACTATGATCTGAGAAAACAATATGACCAGATTATAAGTAAAAGTATAATTATGGTTATATTACCATAGAATCATGTTGATAATTTGCTTATTATTTTCATATGGACTTAATAAGCTTTAATATTACTCCCTACTCTCCATTTTTTTAGTGTTGTCAGGTTGGCTCGGGGTTGGAGATCGTCGGAGGCAACCTCACACTATCAAGTTACCACCTTTGGAGTATTGATGAATCTTAATGTCTTAAAGTAAGTGGCATGTATAGGGACTTAATGATTGATATGTGCTCTTATGTTTTGGCCAAGATGTTGGCTTATATTAGTACATTGCCATGAGATATGGCTTATGATGGTTATGGATTGTAAGCCTAGTTATCCAAGTTATGTGATATTACCCTGTGAAGTGGTTATATGATTTGGCTTGATTGCTATGATTAGATGATATCATGATATGTATACTTGCTGTTTTCATTGAGAGTAAATGGTATGTTATTGAACATGGGGTAAGATTATAGAGAGTTATTAAAATGGTAAAGCCAAAGAATCTGAATGGGTGTGTTTAGACTAGATATTATAATAGTATGTGATTCACATGTATGTAATCATACGAATATTACTTTGAGTTTTAATAACGGATATGAAACCATCAAATTGAAGTTATAGTTTGTGAAAGATTAAACAAAAAAAAGGCTTGGAAAATAGCCTAAGTGTTAGTCACACGGGTAAAGACACGACCATGTGTCTCAACCGTGTGGAGGACACGACCTAGCACATGGGCGTGTGATCTGGCCGAGTGGTTTTATTTTTTTTGCTGACATCATAAACAGAGAGTTACACGGCCTAAGGACACGGGCATGTTGGAGACACACGGGCGTGTGACCCTGTTTCATGAAATTTTTTTATAAGTTCCCCAAAACTTTCTAAAGTTCTTAGTTTAGTCCCGAACCACCTCGATGTATGTTCTAGGCCTCGAAGGCCCGTATAAGGGACGATATACATGTATTTGAAAAGTTTTAATTTGGACGAAATTTTATGGCCCGATTTTCGCATGTTTGTGAATGTTTAAGTCTGATAATGCCTCGAACCCTGTCTCGGTGTCGGATATAGGTAAGGGGTGTTACATGCCATATACCATATATACAAATCTTCAAAAAGTACCAACGAGATAATCGATAGTGTGATGATGTTTCCTGACGATCCTCGAGTTTGAGCTAGCTTCGATAATCTATACAAACAGGGAAAAAACACACAAAGTAAGCTTTAAAAGCTTAGTAAGCCATATACAAATAAAGTCATCACATGAACATTTACATATCAATTCAAATATGCTCATTCAAATTCACAAACCTTTCTCATTGAACATATATTCAATGTATTAATCGAGTTCATCAAATATTTCCTCTTTTCAATACTCGTATGAATTTTGTACGTTCTTGAGTCACTTAGCTCATTCACATATTCTTTCTCGACTTGACTTTGCCCGTTGAGTCTTTTGGAATCATTCAGGATACTTGGAAATTACATAAGCTTGTACAATGTCATATCCAAGATATGGTCTATATCCAAGATATGGTCTTACATGTTATTACATATCGATGCCACTATCCCGAACAGTGTCTTACACAAAATCGATTAACGATGCCAATGTCTTAGACATGGTCTTGCACGTAATCTTACTACAATGCCAATGTCTCAGACATGTCTTACATGTAATCACATCACGATAACCTAATGTCATGATATTCGTATCCTATTCTATTCCTAAGGTTCATACAGGACTTTCAGATGTTGTAACTTCATCAATTCATGCTCATATTTTCTTGTTTGACATTCGTAGTAATTTAATGATAATAAAACATATATATAATTCAATTCAAAGACATTTATTTGCATATGAACTTACCTCGTGTTCGGAATAAACGGTCTGAATCGACTATTCGTCAACTTTCACTTTTCCCCGATCTAAATCCATTTTCTTTCATTCTTGATCTATATACATTCAAAATTAACTCTTTTATTCATCAACACATTCAATTTAGTCCAGAAACACATATTTAAGCATTTTTGCACTTTAGCCCTAAACTTTCACATTTCTTACAATTTACTTGTTTCATAAATACATAAAATTACCCACTTTCTTTCAAATACATGCTAGTCGAATTTCTATAGGCTCGAAAATAACCGATATTTTCATTTATTTCACACTTTTAACCCCAACATTTCACATTTTCTCAATTTAATCCCTAATTGACATTTTTACTCAAAATCACTTTACAAAACATGTATATAAAATACCAAACTTTCATATTTCATCATCAAACATCCAAGAACACATGAATTCATCAATGGCAACTTCCAAAATCATCAATACTTTCAAAAATTGAGACATGGACAAGGTAGTACTCAAAGCAACGATCACGAAAACATATAAATCATCTAAAACCAAGCAAAATACATACCTTAATCAAAGATTCAAAGAGCCGAACCCTAGTTGAGCATAAGATGATGTTTTTCTTTTACAAAATTTGGCTAAGGCATGAAGATGGATAAACTTAATTTTCCATTTACCTATTTATCCTTAATAATTTAACTTAAAAATTTTATAATGCATCTCCATAAATATCTATTATCACAATCAATGGTCTAATATCAACATAAGGACCACTTATTTAATGCCTCATAGCAAATAGACACTTTTAAGATATAGAATGCAACTTTTGCATTTTACGCGATTTAGTCATTTAATCAAATTAACCACTTAAACGATAAAATTATCACATGAACCTTTCACACATATATAATCACATACTGTAAAACACCAAAAATAATATTAAAATAATTTTACGGCCTTAGATTTGTGATTTTGAAACCACTGTTCTGATTTGGCTAAAATCGAACTGTTACAACTCTCCCCCTTAGGGATTTTCGTCCCCGAAAATCTTACTAGTGAATAGGTTTGGATATTGCTTTCTCAGAGCATCCTCGGGTTCCCACATAGCTTCTTCTACCCTGTTTCGATGCCATAACACTTTTACTAATGCTATTCCTTTATTTCTCAGCTCTTTAATCTCATGAGCTAGAATTCGGATTGGTTCATCACTATACATTAAATCTGACTGAATCTCAACTTCGGTCAAGGAAATAATATGCGAAGGATCAGATCTATACCTGCGTAGCATTGATACATGAAATACATTATGAATCTTTTCTAGCTTAGATGGCAATGCTAGCCGATAAGCTACAGGTCCAACTCGCTCGATAATCTCATACGGCCCGATGAATCTTGGACTCAATTTGCCTTTACGACCAAATCAAAGTATTTTCTTCCACGGAGATACTTTCAAAAACACTTTATCCCCGATCTGAAACTCAATATCTTTGCGTTTCAAGTCTGCGTATGATTTCTATCGATCTGACGCTGCTTTCAGACTATCACAAATTACTTTCACTTTCTGCTCAGTCTCTTTAATGAAATCGACCCCGAAAATCTTATTCTCACTAAGTTCAATCTAGTACAATGGTGTTCTACACTTACGATCGTATAGAGCTTCGTACGGTGTCATTTTAATACTCGATTGAAAGCTGTTGTTATATGCGAATTCAATTAATGGTAAATACTATTCCTACGTACCTTTGAATTCAAGAATACAATATCTCAACATATCTTCAAGTATCTGTATAACTCGCTCGGATTGACCATCCGTTTGCGGGTGAAATGCGGTACTACATTTTAGTTTTGTACCCAGTGCATTTTGCAGTTTCTTCCAAAATCTCGATGTGAATTTTGGGTCTGTATCTGAAATAATAGAAACAAGTACTCCGTGTAATCTCACAACCTCAGAGATATACAACTCAGCTAACTTTTCAAGCGAATAATCTATTCATACTGGAATGAAATGAGACGATTTTGTCAACTTGTCAACAGCAACCCCGACTGCATGTTTCTTACTCGAAGATAAGGGTAAACCTGAAACAAAATCCATAGTCACTCTATCCCATTTCCACTCGGGAATCATAATCGGATGCAATAAACCAGACGGTACCTGATGCTCAGCTTTAACTTGCTGACATATCAACCATTTAGAAACGAACTCTAAGATATCCAGTTTCATGCCTTGCCACCAATAGAGTTGTTTCAAATTGTTATACATTTTCATACTTCCTAGATGAATAGATAAACGACTATTATGTGTTTTGTTCAAAATCATCTGAATCAACTATGAATTTCTCAAAACACATATTTGGCCTTTGAATCTTAAACAATCATCGGGATCAACTTGAAACTCCGAATCAGGGTTCGAATTACATTGAACTTTTTTAGCTAACATTTCATTATCAGTCTTCTGAGCTTTATAAATCTTCTGTACAAACAATGGTCTCACTTTCAACTCAACTACAGTCGAGCCGTCATAAAAAAGAGCCAAATGAGTATTCATTGTACGTAGAGCAAACAAAGATTTTCAGATTAATGCATCAGCAACAACATTTTCTTTTCTCAAATGGTAGTCAATAGCTCTAATCTTTTAGCAAATCTAACCATCTCCGCTGTCGCAAATTCAAATGTTTCTGAGTCATAAGATATTTTAAACTCTTGTGATCTGAATAAACATCTCATTTCTCACCGAACAGATAATGACGCCAAATCTTCAATGCGAACACAATAGCTGCTAATTCTAAATCATGCGTCGGGTAATTGTTTTCATGTGGCTTCAACTATCTCGAAGCATAAGCTCTGACTTTGCCTTCTTGCATCAAAACATAGTCCAGACCATTAAACGATGCATCACTATAGATTATAAATTCTTTTTCTAATTCTGACTGTATAACACTGGAGCTTCAATCAAAAGAGTTTTCAACTGATCAAAACCTTTCTGATGTTTCTCGAACCATTCAAACTTTACATCTTTCTAAAGCAATATTGTCAATGAAGTTGCAATTATCGAAAAGCCTTTCACAAATCGTCTATAATAGCCAGTTAGTCCTAAAAAACTGCAGACCTCAGAAAACATTTCTCGGAGGCTTCTAATCTGTTATTGCAAAAATCTTGCTCTGATCGACTCGAATACCCGATACTGACACAATATGCCCCAGAAAACCAACCTAACGCAACCAGGGTTCACATTTACTGAGCTTTGCATATAATTTTTTATCACCCAAGGTTTGTAATACAATTCTCAAATGCTCTGCATGCTCAGTTTCATATCATGAATATATCAAAATATCATCTATGAACACGACAACAAATCGATCTAGATACGGTCTGAAAATCCGATTCATTAAGTTGATAAAAATAGTAGGTGCATTCGTTAGTCCAAAAGGCATAACTAAGAATTCATAATGACCATACTTCTAGAAGCAGTTTTCAACACATTAGAGTCTCTAACTCGTAACTGATAATAACCCAATCTCAAATCTATCTTTGAAAATACTGTAGCCCCATTTAACTGATCAAGCAAATCATCAATCTGTGGTAAAGGGTACTTTTTCTTGACTGTCACTTTATTCAACTATCAGTAGTCTATACACATTCTTATCGTCCTATCTTTCTTTTTCACAAACAACACAGGAGCACCCCGAGTGAGAAACTCAGTCTTGTAAAACTCCTATTCGTCAGTTCTTGCAATTGAGCTTTCAATTCTTTTAACTCTGTCGGAGCCATTCTATACGGAGCTATCGATATCGACGTTGTATGCGGCATTAACTCAATACCAAATTCAACCTCTTGGATTGGTGGTAAACCCGATAACTCTTTAGGAACACATTTGAATATTCACATACAACTGGCACTGATTCAATCTTTTTTCAATCACTTTGTATTAAGCACATAAGCAAAATAAGCTTCGCAACCCTTTCTAACCTATTTCTAAGCTAACATCGATGAAATCACCGTTGGCAAGCCATTCAAATCATCTGACTCAATTCAGATAATCTCATTATTCTGACATCTCAGATCAATCATCTTTCGTTTGCAATTCAAAGTAGATCATGCAACGTTAACCAATCTATACCCAGAATTATATCAATTCGTCAAAGGGTAACAACATTAGATCAGCCGGAAAACAAATATCTCGAATCATCAATGGACAGTTCTTGCATACTTTATCAACCAACACGCACTTGCGTAAGGTGTTCGATACTCTAATTACAAATCCAATGGACTCTACAGGTAAAATCTTACTGGATACTAAATTCACACATATATACAAATGAGTTGATCTTGGATCTATTAATGCAATAACTTTAGTATTATAGAGAGTAAAAGTCCTGATATAACAGCTAGATATGACGCTTCTTCACGAGCACGAATAGTGTAGGCTCGTGCAGGTGCTCTAGCATCAAATCTTGCAACATTGTCTAGTGTTGCACTTCTACCACTACTCACATTTACAACATTGCAGGATGGTCTCCCTCTGACTGCCGTGTTACCAGGTCTCATACTCTAAACATTATCTTTTTCAGCAAACTCTAGGCAATCTCTGATAAAATGATCTAATGATCCTCATTTAAAATAAGCCTGATCATTTGATCTACAATCACTGAAATGTCATTTCCCACACTGTCTACATTCAGGTCAATTTTGTCTCACACTGCCAACACTAGCTATCGAAGTAGTTGGAGCTTTGAAGCTTGACTATTGTCTTGATCTCTATTTGAATGTCCCACCGATGCAGTAGAATGATTAAACGAGTCTCAAAATTTCTTCGATGCAGACTAATAAGACTTACTTGTTGATCTTTTTCTCAAATCTCTTACTTCAAAATCAGCTTTCTGCTTTACAAGCCCTTTCAACTTAAATAATGAATTCTTTGTTTTCTAAAATCCCAACTAATAGCTTTATATTAACAAATCGTTTGCACATAATCTCCTCTGTAGTCACATATTCCCCGGCGTACTTGCTTAACCGTACGAATTCTCTTTCATACTCAGTGACAATCATCCAACCTTGTTTCATCTCTAAAAACTCTTTATGTTTCCAATCGAGAAATCTTTGACTTCTGTACTTTTTTCGAAACTCGATATGACAGAATTCCCAGGTAACCCATTCTTTAGGAACCACTGATGTCAACGGTTTTCACCAACGATATGCATTATCTCTAAGCAAAGATACTGCACAATTGATACATTCTTCTGGACTACATGATAATTCCTCGAATACTCTGATCGTGTTCTCGAGCTAGAACTCAACCCTCTCAGTATCATCATCAACTGTAGCTCGAAACACTTCGGCCTTATGTTTTTGTATCTTATCCACTGGTCGTTTACTCAGTCGAATTGAATCCATTAGTTGCGGCACAACTGGGGCTGGTTGCAAAGTAGGTGGGGGTGGAGGTTGTTGAGCAGCCAGATTCATTCGAACAAACTCCGTGAACCCTTTACGCATCATTTGGAAAAAGGCTCGCTTAGCCTCCCCCTTTGGCTATTAGAAGTAGGCCTAGAATCTGCCGGCTCTGCCCCTTGAGCGGGAGCGGGCACATTACTTTCAACATCACCAGTCCTAGAATTGACGAAGACATAGCTCTAATACCAATAAAATGTAACACCTCTAACCCGTATCCATCGCCAAAATAGGGTTACGAGGCATTATCGATAAATACACATTATTCACATACATAACGTATTCATTCATGCATTCATATAAAAAGCTCATTGAAATCATTCACATTGTCCCTTATAAAACTCATTCAAATCATTCATATTGTTCCTTATAAGGCTCTATGAGACCTTAAAACATGCTTAGAAGAGGTTCGGGACTAAACCAATAACATTTACAAACTTTGGAAAACATAGAAAATTTTTAAACATTTAAAGGTTACACGCTCGTGTGAACAGGCCGTGTGCCTCACACGACTACCAGACACGCCTGTGTCACAGGCCATGTAAAAACAGGGCATACATACTGACTTACAACACATGGTTGGAGACACGCTCGTGTGCCCTGGCGTAGGAAAATTAGGGAGGTTATAGACTTGGGCACACGGTCGACCACATGCCCCTGTGTCAAATTCGTGTACATTTCAAAATGGCCACAAACGCCTATGTGCCAAGGCTGTGTGTCTCACATGGCCAATAGATATGCTCATGTCTCTAGGTCATGTCAAAACTGTAGGGTATATTGACTTAATTCAAAAGAGTACCCCAGGGGGCACACGGCTGAGTAACATGATTTTGTGTCGAACACGGTTGAAACAAACGCCCGTGTCTCTCTCCATGTGGACAAAAATAGGATATTTTCAAAGCCAATTTGCCACCCTCATTTCATACACACCTAGCCATTGATGTGTGATATCCGTGACAGGTTTTAAAAATTTATAAATGAATCGTTCTTGAGACTAACTTATTATCACGATTAAGGCAAGTGTACCTATCGAACAGTAGTATAGTTCAGCAAGACCGAATTGTCGAACCCAAAGGAACCACGAGTACTGGTATTTACTTCCTTTTTATTATCTAGCCTAAAAATCAAGAGGTTTCATTATCTAAACTAATTACTAAACTAAGAATGCACAGAAAGAAAATTTGGAAAAATACTTTTTAGAAAATTCGATTGATTAAGACAATACATAAGAAAAAATCCACCTAGACTTCACTTGTTATTTAACTCTAAATCAGACGATTTATTTATTTGACTTGATCCGTAGAAATCCCTAAGTTATATTATTATCTCTCTTGAGACTAATAATGTCTAACCCTAGGTTGAATAATTGAAATCTCTTTCTAATTAACACCTTAGAATTGCATTAACTCGATCTAAGGATTCCCTTATTAGGTTTCACCCTAATCCGGCAAAATCTTGTCACCCTATCTCCAGGCGCGCAATCAACTTCGCTTAATTACGAAAAAGTTACTCTTAGACAGGGTCTATTCCTCCTCTGAATAAGAACGTTAACTTGAATCAATATCTTGGAATATTAAAACAAGAATTAAGAACACATAATTAAGAACAAATTAAATATTTATCATACAATTCAGATAATAATAACATGATCCATCTTAGGTTTCATTCCCCTTAGGTATTTAGGGGTTTTAGTTCATACTTCTGAAGAAAAACATCTCAAAAGCATAAAGATAACAAAACATAAGAAAACCCAAAACTCTTGAAGGAACTTGAAGGGAGATCTTCAGTCTTGATGATGAATCCGGCTTCTAAGATGGATCAATCGGCTTTCCTTGAGTAATTCCTTGCTTTCTACTCTGCATCCCCCTTTTAAGTGCCGTCTCAGGTGTTTAAATAAGCTTTAGAATGCCTCAGAGCCTTCCAGATTGGCCTTTTCCGAATAGGGCTATACTTGAGCTCGGCAGGGAGACGCCCATGTGACACGCCTGTGTGCGATTACTCCAGCCTGTGGTCAAGGCTGTTAAATAGGCACGGACGTGTAATCTACCCGTGTAAGTCATGCTTCAATCCTACCACAGAGACACAGCCGTGTGACACGCCCGTATGAGGAAATCCAGGCAGTGTTGATTTCCTATGTGGGTCCATTTTCTCTATTTTTGGCCCATTTCTCGCTCTTTTTACTCTCCTATGCTCACCTAAGTATAAAACATGAAATTAAAGAATTAGGAGCATCGAATTCACCAAATTTAAGGAGAAATCATCCATAAATGTGTTAAGCATGGGATAAAAACATGTATAAATTACAGTTTATCAAATACCCCCACACTTTAGCATTTGCTTGTCCTCAAGCAAAATCCTCAACTTACAATCAAAATAAATTCTTCTTAATTTATAATCCCCATCAATAATATCTCAAAATAATCCATAAGTATTCATACATTGAAAATTCAACTAAAAGTGCACCAAAATTTCAAACATTCCAAGTTGAGCATTTTATCACGAAAACATAGGTGTCTCCCCTCATCTAAGTGATTACCTTTGATCAAAATATCACAGAGTTTAACATCCTCACTAAAGATTCACTCAAATCACTTGAGGTGTTTAAGGATGTCAAATAAAGCACTCATTAGTCAATATGAAAAATTATTACCATAGGCTTGCATGAAAATCAAATCTCCACCACTATATATTAAGATGATACATCAATCAAAAAGGTCTTTAGAAGGTTGTGACGTGGCTTTGGTTAGGGGTGTGGCCACAAGGTGAAAGAAAAGGTTAGAATCGAGATTGAATTGTAGAAATCACCTAACTAGAAAAATAACTAATTATCAGTTGAATACAAGTGAGCTTCTTCTCAAAATATGGAATTAACACTCAAGCTCAAAGATGACAAATTACTACTAATATGTGTAAGGATTTTTTTAAGAACAAGTCAAATAACATAGAACTTAATTGTTAAAACAAAGAATAAACCATAGTTAAGCAATTAGTTCAAATAAAATCTCGACAAAAATAGGGATCAAATTAAGGGATTTCAACAATAATGGGTTATGGGTTAATATTGAGGGTAAATCAATTGATGGCTTGTTAGGCTCAAAATGGATCACTAAGGGTTAATTATGAAGGTAGGCTTTTGTGGAGTGAGTGGGTTAAACCTAAGTGCCTTTATCATCTTGACATATCAAATCAAATGGTGTGGTTTTGACATGCATAATCAAGCAAATTGTAGAATAACAAATCAATACAGATGCACTCATAATAAAAGTGAGCATGAAAGAAATAAAATATGCTCTAAAGGCTTAAGATCTCACAAAAATTATGGCTTTTTGATGTTTAAACTTGTGAATTTTAACTCAAGATAATACCTAAACTTAGGGAGACAACCTAAAAGTTTTTAATTCTTCAAAAATCAACTTATCATGCTTGATTCCCTAATGTTTTAAAGTTTAAACAATCAATGCATAAATGCCTATGTGTTAATTCAAGACATACCAATAAAAATCATAAATTAATTAAAATTCATTCTAATAGTGATATGAGTAATTCACGTGAGAATAAGACAAAATTCATGGATTTCTAATGATGATATAAGAGACCCCCGACACTTAAGATGTACATTGCCCTCAATATACAAATATATATATATAGTGAAAAATATAGATAAATAATCATAAGATAGGGAGAGGGGTGAAACTTCCTAAATGATGAATGAATTCCTTGAATTGGAGTAGAGGAGGATACTCCGGTGGTGGTAGAGGTTCACTAGTCCATAAGTCTTTCCATTGGAGTTTTTAGTTTCTATTTATGATGAGCTTTGGAGCTCTTTATGACTATGATAAGATTAGGAACTCGTTAGGAAATATAATGGAGCATAATTACTCGTAATGAAATAGCCGGAAATAAAAATTATAAAAACTCAAGATAAAATAGTATTAAAAGGAAATAAAAAGTAATTTCAAAATATAAAGAAAAAAATAAAATAGATAATAGGTGTTTATAGAGAAACTGGGACACACGGCCATGGGGCTTGCCCGTGTGACTTCATTTCAGCCCGTGAGTTTCATGGTTTTCTGATAAACGCCAAATTATTCATATCTATACCCCAAATACTTAGCATATTTATGGATGTTTATTACTAGATTTGTGGATTTTGGTGCTCTTAATCCGGTTATTTAATGTTTTGTACTCAGGAAAGAACCAAGAGTTGAAAGGAGCCAAAAAAGAGCTAAAAAGGGACAAAACAGACCAAATTGAGAAGATGACATGGCCTAAGCCTTGCCACACGGGCATCTCACACACCCGTGGCCTTCGGGGGTGTCAACCAAGGTTTTCACGATTCACACGGCCTGGCCATTGAGCCCACATAGCCGTGTACAATTCAACAGATCAAACACGGTCTGGTAATCACGTCATACGGACGTGGCATACAGGCGTGTCCCTTTTTCAAAGAGTTGTATTTTACACGAAAAAGGATACTTAGGGAGGAAGAAAGCCAATCCAAAGCCTATATAAACACCCTAAGTGTGACCTAGAAGGGGGCCGCTCTTTCCAGAACTTTTCTAGAATAGAGAACTACACGCCAGGAATTACTTGAAGAAAGCCAGACGATCCATCTCAAAAGCCGGAGCTACTCCAAGACTAAAGATCTCTCTCAGAATTCCTTCAGGGGTTTTAGAGTTTTCTTTATGTTTTGTTATTTTCATACTCTTGAGATGTACTCTTATTTTATTATGAACTAAACCCCTTAAATACCTAAGGGGGATAAAACCTATGATGGATATTGTTATGATTATCTGAACTATCTGATAAATACTTGATTTGTTCTTAATTATGTGTTCTTAATGCTTGAGTTAATATTTCAGGTATTAATTCATGATTTGATGTGCTTATGCAGAGGAGGAATAGGCCTTGCCTAAGAGTAGATTTGGCATAATTAAGCGGAGTTGATCGAACGCTTAGAAATAGGTTTACGAGATTTTGCCGGATTAGAGTGAAACCTAATATGGGAGTCCATAGAATGATTTACTACTTCCCTAGGGGTTTTAATTAAGGAAGAAATTTCGATTAATTCAACTAAGGGTTAGACGTTATTAGTCTTGAAAGGGATAATAACATAGGTTAGGGAGTCTCACGGATCAAGTCAAGTGAATAAATCATCCGGTTCAGAGTCAGATAACAAGTGAAATCTAGGTGGATTCCTCCTTGGGTGTCGTCTTTATCAATTGCTTTTCTTCAAGTCTTTTTCCAAATTTTCTCTTTGCTTTAAATAAATCAGTTAATTAGTTTAAATAATTAGTTAATTAAAACAAACCCTTTTATTCTTAGACTAGATAATAAAATGATACTTATTACTAATACTTTTGGTTCCCTTGGGTACGATATCCCGATCTTGCCATTACTATACTATTTTTCGATAGGTGCGCTTGCCTTTTTGTCGTGAGAATAGTTAGTCTAGGTTTGATCTTCATTATAAATATTTATTACTTGTTACGAATCACGCGATCAAGTTTTTGGCCCCATTGCTGGGAACTGAAATATTAGGAAAACTAAATTTTTATTACTTTAGCCATTTATTTTTCTTGAAATTTTATTTTATTTTATTATTTATTAATTTACTTTTTTTTCTCTCTCTTGGCAGATTATTATAGTTTATGACTAGAAGAAACCCGTCAGGACCATTACTCTTTGATGAAGAAATCGATCGTACAATTTGCAAAAATCAAAGAGAAATAAGGCATAGTTTACGATACACGGAGAACGAGCGAGAAGACGATACTCAAACCCCAACCAACGAGATGGCTGAAAACCCAAGCGATCAGTTGCCTCCTGCAATTGCAGCTAATCAAAATTCTGCTCCACGTACTATGTATGATTATGCTCAGCCTTCTTTAACAGGAACTGAGTCTAGTATAGTTAGACCTACTATTGCTGCGAATAATTTCGAACTAAAACCTAACACAATTCAGATGATACAGCAGTTTGTTCAGTTTGATGGTTTGCAGGATGAGGATCCCAGCACGCATTTGGCAAATTTTCTTGAATTTTGCGTTACAGTCAAAATAAATGGCGTTTCTGATGATGCCATTCGTCTTCGGTTATTTCCCTTTTCACTGAGAAACAAAGATAAACAGTGGTTGAACTTGTTACCACGAGGGTCTATCACTACTTGGGAACAAATGACCGAGAAGTTTTTACTAAATTATTTTCTGCCAGCTAAAACGACTAAATTGCGTAATGATATCTCTTCTTTTGTTCAGATGGATTTAGAAACACTTTACGATGCATGGGAGAGACACAAGGACTTACTTAAAAGGTGCCCTCACCATGGGTTACCGCTTTGGCTACAAGTTCAAACGTTCTACAATGGTGTGAATCCCTTAACAAGACAAATGATTGATGCAGCTGCTGGCAAAACCATCAATAATAAAACACCAGAAGATGCATATGAATTTATAGAGGAGATGTCACTGAATAACTATCAGTGGCAAGTTATGAGGACAAAGCCAACGAAAATAGCTAGCATCTATAACATCAATTTAGTCACCATGCTCTCAAATCAGGTAGAACTTCTCAATAAAAAGATTGATAGTTTTCTTGGTTCTACGCAGGTACATCCAGTAATGAGGTGTGACTCAAGTGGAGGAGGTGTACATAGAGAATACCAATCCTTCAATCCTACAACTGAAGAGGAACAAGTCAACTATATGGGTAATAATAACTTTAGATCTCAAAATAACCCATATAGTAATACTTATAATGCAGTTTGGAGGAACCACCCAAATTTCTCCTAGGTGGTCAAGGAAATCAAAAGCCACAAAATCCTCAAGGTTTTCAACAGCCACCTTATCAACAGGAGAAAAAACCAAACCTTCAACAGATGCTTTCTAAATTCATCTCGGTGTCAGAAACCTATTTCCAAAATACTGAGACAACACTTAAGAATCAACAAGTATCGATCCAAGGACTCGAAACTCAGATAGGCCAGCTATCCAAGCTAATCTCCGAACGACCACAAGGTATCCTACGAAGTAATACTGAACCTAATCAGAGGGAACACCTCAATGCAATTAGCACTCAAGATAAGGAAGGATTCATTGCATCTGAGCCAGAAATACAGCAAGACAATTTCGATGAACAAAGGACGAGAAGAGGTAAACAATAATGATCCCAAACAGGTAAGTACAACTCATGAACCTCGTGTGCCATATCCTAAAGCGATGACGAAAGACAGAACAGAAGAACAATTCTGTAAGTTTGTCAAACTCCTAAAGAAATTACATATTAACTTACCCTTTATTGAAGTTCTTTCACAGATGCCCAACTCAGCAAAATTTTTAAAGGAACTTCTGAGAAATAAATAGAAATTAGATGCTACATCACATGTGGAACTCAATGCAGTCTGCTCAGCTATTCTAAAGAATGAGCTACCTAACAAATTGAAATATCTAGGGAGTTTTACAATTCCTTGCTTAATTGGTAGTCTATCTGTGAATAATGCTTTAGATGATCTAGGGGCAAGTATAAATGTTATGCCATATAAAATGTTTAAACGACTAGGTCTCGGTAAACCCAAACAGACTAGGATGAGCATACAATTGGCTGACAAAACAGTTAGATTTCCTAAGGGTATTATTGAAGACGTTCTCGTTAAAATTGATAAATTTATTTACCCAGTAGACATCGTTGTCTTAGATATGGATGAGGATAATGAGGTACCTCTAATTTTAGGATGACCATTTTTAGCAACTGCCAGAACCATTATTAATGTAGGCACAGGAGAGCTAACACTTCGTGCAGGTGACGACACAGTTACACTCCAAGCACGCAACTGAGTCAAAACCACTAAGACTCAAGATAATGCTATAAAAACTGACGATGATAAAACTAATATTCAATCATCCTTGCAGGAACTTCCTTGAACAAAGACAACAGAGACAGTGCATTACTATCATGAAGAGAACAAAGACGTCCATGAAGAATAAAGACTACGGATAGAAGAGCTAGACAAATGGCGAGAACACAAACCGAGAACACATGATAAACCGAAACTATGCAAAAAACAAGCCTGATACCTCTCCTAATCAACTTCAGGTCGGCGAAAAGTCTTAGTAGATGTCGTTGATCCTCACATTGTCACTACCACACCAAATGAGGAAATCTCTCTTACGGTACTTAGTATTTTTCCATTCGGTACAGTAGAGGTGAGTCATCCCAAGTTCGGCACTTTTAAGGTAAACAACACCCGTTTAAAACCATATTTTAAAATTGACAACAGGAATGAGGAGTTTGAACTCCTCGAACCACCATGATCATTCAAAGGAGAGGAAAGTCAAGCTTAGACTATAAATAAGTTCTTCTTAGAAGGCAACCCTAGCACTAACATATTTTGATTTCTTTATTTTTATTTTTTCACACTTCGAATCAATTAAGTTAATCTTTGAATTGAAAAGTTTTTCAGCACACACGGCCAGGCACACGGGCTTGTCTAAAGCCGTGGCCAAACAGGGGAAGTGGCACGGCCGTGCGATACGGTCGTATTCAAGCAGGACATGATTTCCCCAAAACACGGGGTGCGCTAAACCCCCACGGTCGTGCGACATGGTCGTGGGTGAACTTGATAGGAACACACGGACGTGGGAATGAAAACCCACAGGCGTGCTAGGGACAAGGCTTGATTCTGTTTCTTCGACACGGGCATGTAACACGCCCGTGCCATTCAGCCGTGTACAACAATATATGGGCATGCTACCATAACACATGGGCGTGGAAAAAGCGAACAAAGCTAGGCACGGCCGTACGACAGGGCCGTGTGCCACACACGCCCAAGACACATGGGCGTGGGACAATAGCCGAGCACGACCTAAATTGAAAAATTCGAAAAACTCAGGCTCACACTCAAAGCACACGAGTGTGGCCCTAGGCCGTGTGACCCTCCCCTATATAAACAAACCACTATTCATCTTCTTCCCCCTTTCAAAACCCTAGCCCAAAACTTCTCCTTCCCACTCCCTAATCCTTATTTCGGCCACCATTCCCACGATTCTCACTTCCCCAACCCTCAAACCACCCTGAAATCCATTCCCCTTGCATTAATCCCGACTTTCCCCTCTTTATACCCTCTATTTTTCCTCCACACGGCTATACCCCCGCGTCACACGTCCGTGCTCGACATCAACATGCCCGTGCGCCGCCATACAACAGCCTTTGGTTCACTTTCTCAACTTTATTTTTCCAATTTGTATTGCTACATTAGTATTCTACATGCTTTACATAGATATTGTACTACTTTGCTTTAGACAAGTTAGGAATTTACTTTTAATTTTTCTATATTTGAATTATTTAAGCCATTAAATAACATATACTAGTTTTAGGCCTCTTGCTTAACTACTGATGTATCATGGATTCTATCACTGCTCATATATTTTTAGGTACATTATGTCGTCATCAAGAGGAAAGAAGGCCGCGGTCCCATCCTAAAAGAGACGTAGGGGACTGGGTTCTTCCGCGGTGCGTGCTACAGCTGAAGTTTGGCACCCATTCCTTGACTCTCCACAAGCTACGCAGGAGGAGCTATTTCAAATACTATGCGCATGACCCATTACCATATGTCGCTGCCTCGACTGGGCTACCATAGAACAAGTCTAGCTCACTGACGCCATCTGTGCCCTCCTGTCCACAGACCCATGGGAACGGTTCTTCGCTATTACCGATCCCACTTATTTAAAGTTAACTTTAGAATTATGCTCTACTTTTCATTTACAGGTGGTGATGACGAACAATGACAACCTAGGCACCATTCACTTCCGATTAGGCGGTCTAGTTCGTGCGATGAGTGTCCTAGAGTTTGGAGTTGCTCTGGGACTTTACACCGATGAGTTAATGGAGGAGGAGGACATGAATGCACTACCACGCAATATCAATATCTCCCCCTCCTTGTGCTGGAAGGCTTTGGCACTACTCTCTTCCACCTACGACCCCAGCCGCTCGAAGGCCTTAACTCCCCCCTTCCCTACGATATCTCCATGCCATTTTGGCACACACCTTAACCAGAAGGAGAGGGAGCACCGGCGTCGTCACCACCCACGACGCCTACTATTTATGGTGCATGGCGAATGCACACGTGACCGACTTGGCCTACTTCATTTCTTTAGCCATTCGCCATCAGACCGAGCGGTATAGGAAATGAGTGATCTCCATCGGCCCCTATGTGACGCGCCTTGCCAGAAACTTTAGCCTCCTCAAACACTGCAGCCCAGTTATCAGCCCTTACCCTTATAGGTCAGATGTCCCCACAGGGCATCACGATTATGTTACACATAACGATGATCAAGCGCCAACGTGGGACCGATCCTCCTCAGTACCATCTCTCGCATGCTATTGACGAGGAGGATCTTGAGGACATCCTTGATGATGTTTCCCCACAACATGAGGAGCCTTCTACCGTGCCACCTAGGGAATGACCAGCTCATGCAGCTGCTTCATTGGCACACCTTTCTGACCAACTCGCCCATTTCTAGCAGTATTGCACTACACAGTTCGAGATGATCGACAGCGAGATCGGCAACGAGACCGACAGATGGACGATATGCAGGCCATGATGCAGCAGCTGTGCCAACACTTCCACATCGCCACTCCAGCACCACCACCTGAGGGCCCCACCGACGAGGATCATTGAATCCTCCTATTTTATTTTATTTATTCTTATTTTTATTTTATTTATTTTATTTTTATTTTTCTTTTGATTTTTATTTTCATTTCAATTTTATTATTATTTTATTTTGAAAGACATATCTATATTAGTAAATTTTATTTTTCTTTTTCCATTTTCTGGTATTTCTAACAGGTAATCCCACTACGCTATCTTCCACACCAACTCTTAATAAACTCTTCATGATTCTACAGACTTCCAAGCAAAGCTGCTAGGAATATTTTACGAATTGAGGAAACAAAAGGGAAACAATACCTCATGAGTGCTATGCTCAACGACCCAATTTCTTCATCTAGCCAAGAACAATAGCAGCCTCCACTTTCCCCGAACACTCCATCCTCAAAATCAAGCTCCATATCCATATAACAGGGAGTTTCACCTCCTTTCCTCTTATGATTTTCTTTATTTTGAATAATATATCTTTGTACATTGAGGGCAATGTACATCTTAAGTGTGGGGGGATGAACATGAAACCTAACCTTTTGCATTATTCTCAAATCCCTGAAGTTGGTCTTGTGCTTAAGTGATTTTCTTATAATCTTGATCGAATAAATTCTGATTAGTCTGTAATTATTGTTGGTATATCATGAATTAGACCATGGGAATTATGCATGATTATTTGATTATAGCACATTAGAGAATCGAGCATGATAAGTTGATATTTTGAGAACTAAAATTTTTAGATTATTTTCCTAAATTGAGGTATTATCTTGAAATCTTAAGTATACAGGAATGACATCAAAAACCTAAATTTTTGGTGAGATTTTTTAGCCTTTTGAGCATATAGCTTTCTTTCGTGTTCACTTCTTTTGTAGATTGAGTGTGTCAACATTGAACGGTTATTTTAGAACTTGCTTCGATTATACATATCGAGATCACACGTATGAATTGATATACTGAGATGATAAAGGCACTTAGGATTTAACCCCTTTACTCCATAAAAAACCTTCCCACATAATTAAACCCTTAGTGAAACCCCTTGAGCCTACTAACCCTTTTCATTGATTAACCCTCATCATTAACCCCTTTAACCCATTATTGTTGAAATCTTCTTACTGAATTTGACCCTTTTTATCGAGGTTAAATTTAATATTATTACTTCACTATGTTCCCATTTTTTGTTACTGAATCATGAAGTATGATTTCTGTATTGTATTGACTTGATTTGTTCTTAAAAGAAAATGTAATTCTCAGCAAGCTAAAGTTGTCATGAACTCATGTAAAATAGTTCTAGATATTTGTTTGTGGTTCAATAATTAAGTTTTTGATAGTGGGATAACATATTGAAATTACCTCGATTCTAACCCCTGTTCTTCAGCTTGTATCCATACCTATAACCTAAACCCTATTACAACCATGCAAAGACCTTTTGATTAGTGTATCATATCATTTACAAGTGGTGGAGATTTGATTTTCATGCAAGCCTATGGTAATAACTTTTCATGTTAGACAATCGAGTGCTTAATCTTGAACCTTAAACACTTGGAGTGATTTGAGTGAATCTTTAGTGAGGATGTCATCTCTTGTATATTTAGGACTAAAGTTGATTACTTAGAGGAAGGAGATTACCTATGACTTTTATTATCAAAATATCCGATTTAGATTGTTTGAGGCTTTTAATGCCCTATAGTTAAATTCTTACTGTATAATTTTCCGTGGAATAGTTTGTAACATTATCAACACTGATCATGTGATTGAAAAGAATGAATTCTAGCAGTAAATGAGAATTTTGCTTGAGGATAAGAAAATGCTTAAGTGTGGGGGTATTTGATAAACGCCAAATTATACATATCTATACCCCAAATACTTAGCATATTTATGGATGTTTATTACTAGATTTGTGGATTTTGGTGCTCTTAATCCAGTTATTTCATAGTTTGTACTCAAGAGAGCACTAAGAGTCGAAAGGAGCCAAAAACGAGCTAAAAAAAGACAAAACGGACCAAATTGAGAAGATGACACGGCCTAAGCCTTGCCATACGGGCATCTCACATGCCCCTGGCCTTCAGGGGTGTCGACCAAGGTTTTCACGATTCACACAGCCTGACCATTGAGCCCATATAGCCCTGTGCAATTCAACGGATTGAACACAGCCTAGTAATCACGTCACACGGTCGTGGCACACAGGTGTCTCCGTTTTTCAAAGAGTTGTATTTTACACGGAAAAGGATACTTAGGGAGGAAGAAAGCCAATCCAAAGCCTATATAAACACCCTAAGTGTGACCTAGAAGGGGGCCGATCTTTCCAGAACTTTTCTGGAATACAGAACTACACGCCAGGAATTACTTGAAGAATGCCAGACGATCCATCTCAAAAGCCAGAGCTACTCCAAGACTGAAAATCTCTCTCAGAATTCCTTCAGGGGTTTTAGAGTTTTCTTTATGTTTTTTTATTTTTATACTCTTGAGATGTACTCTTATTTTATTATGAACTAAACCCCTTAGATACCTAAGGGGGATAAAACCTATGATGGATATTGTTATTATTATCTGAACTGTATGATAGATACTTGATTTGTTCTTAATTATGTGTTCTTAATGCTTGAGTTAATATTCCGGTATTAATTCATGATTTGATGTGCTTATGCAGAGGAGGAATAGACCCTGCCTAAGAGTAGATTTAGCATAATTAAGCGGAGTTGATCGAATGCCTAGAAATAGGGTTATGAGATTTTACCAGATTAGGGTGAAACCTAATATGGGAGTCCATAGAGTGATTTACTGCTTCCCTAGGGGTTTTAATTAAGAAAGAAATTTCAACTAATTCAACTGAGGGTTAGATGTTATTAGTCTCGAAAGGGATAATAACATAGGTTAGGGAGTCTCACGGATCAAGTCAAGTGAATAAATCGTCCGGTTCAGAGTTAGATAACAGGTGAAATCTAGGCGGATTCCTTCTTGGGTGTCGTCTTTATCAATTGCTTTTCTTCAAGTCTTTTTCCAAATTTTCTCTTTGCTTTAATTAAATCAGTTAATTAGTTTAAATAATTAGTTAATTAAAACAAACCCTTTTATTCTTCGGCTAGATAATAAAAAGATAGTTATTACTAGTACTTTTGGTTCCCTTGGGTACGATATCCCAGTCTTACCATTACTATACTATTGTTTGATAGGTGTGCTTGCCTTTTCGTCGTGATAATACTTAGTCTAGGTTTGATCTTCATTATAAATATTTATTACTTGTTACGAATCACGCGATCAATTTTGAACTTGGGTGCATTGGTGTAAACGACCATGTTGCACGGCCGTGTCAATCTTCATTCCCTTTTCCCATGCCTGTGTATGCAAACATACGCCCATGTTACTCTGACAGACTCAGCCACAGTCGGTGGGCAGGGTCGTGACGCTTGCCCGTGTTAATTTGGCAGGATTGCCCACAGCCATGTCACACGGCCGTGGCAACTTTATCGAATCCCGTGTTTGGGAAACATTTTTCTGCTCTGTTTTCACACGGCCGTACCGCACGGCCGTATTGTATCCGGTGGTATGTGCACTGCCATGGCATGCCCGTGTGCCTGGCCGTGTGGTTCTGAAAATCTTGTGTTCAGTGACTCTGTTAGTGAATTAAATGTTAAAGACTAAAATTTGAATAACTTAACACCGTTAGTGCTCGAGGTGCCTCCCGAGAAGTACTTATTTAGAGTCTTAAGTTGGACTTACCTCTCTTCTGCATGGTCAAGGTGGTGCGAGGAGTTTACACTCCTCATCTTTGCTATCAACTTTACCAATATAAGGTTTAAGATGAGTATTGTTTACCTTACAAGTGCCGAATTTGGGATGAATTACCTCAACTGTACCATATGGGAAAATACTGAGTACCATAAGGGGAATTTCTTTATTAGGTTCAAAAGTGGCAATGCGAGGATCTGTTGCATCTAGTAGTACTTTGTTTCCAGCCTTAAATTGATTTGGTGAGGTATTGAGCTCGTCCTAGCTCAGTTTTGGTTTATCAGGTGTTTTCGATTTCTGTGTCTGCCATTCATCTAGCTCCTCAATTTGTAGCATTTGTTCTTCATAGATAGGTCCTTTGTTGTTGTTTGAACATGAATCATATGCGTTCTTCGTAACTGTTTCCTACACAGAGGGTTTCACCACATGATCAGTACTAGTAGAATGATTTATACAACCACCTTCAATTTTTGATGTGTTACTCGAATTACGAGCTTGAAGGGTGATTGTTTCGTCTCCCACACGAAGTGTGAGTTCACCTATACAAACATCAATAATGGTTCTAGCAGTTGCTAAAAAGGGTCGTCCAAAAATTAAAGGTGCGTTAATATCCTCTTCCATGTCTAGAACAACAATGTCTACTGGGTATATAAATTTATCGATCTTAACAATAACATCTTCAATGATACCCCTAGGAAATCTAATAGTTTTATCAGCCAATTGAATGCTCATCCTAGTTTGTTTGGGTTTCCCAAAACCTAGTTGTTTAAACATTTTATAAGGCATAACATTAATGCTTGCCCCTAAATCAGCCAATGCATTATGAACATCTAAACTACCAATTAAACAAGGAATCGTAAAACTCTCTGGATCTTTCAATTTGTTGGGTAGCTTATTCAACTCCACATGCGATGCCTCGTCCAACTTTTGTTTATTTGTTAAAATCTCCTTTAAGAATTTGACTGCATTTGCCATTTGTGAAAGAGCTTCAATAAACGGTAAGTTAATATATAATTTTTTTAATAATTTAAGGAATTTACCGAATTGTTCTTCTGTGTGGTCTTTCCTTGTCACGTTTGGGTATGGCACACGAGGTTTGTATTCTTTACTTACCAGTTTCTGGTCATTGTGGTCCACCTCACCCTTACCTTTACTTACCCTAGTTTCTTGCCTCGGTTAACTCTCCCTTCCGCATCTTGAATGGTAATTGTACTGATTTGCTCACTTGGGTTAGATTCAGTGTTACTCGCAGACTACCTTGTGGTCGTTCAGAAATCAGTTTGGCGAGTTGGCCTATCTGAGTTTTGAGCCCTTGGATTAACCATTGTTGATTCTTAAGGGTTGTCTCGGTATTCTAGAAACAAGTTTCTGACATTGAGATGAATTTTTTCAACATCTCCTCAAGCTTCGGCTGCTTTTCCTGCTGGTAAGGTGGTTGTTGAAAACACGGAGGATGTTGTGGCCTTTGATTTCCTTGACCGCTCCACGAGAAATTGGGATGGTTCCTCCAACCTGCATTATAAGTGTTACTATACAGGTTATTTTGGGGTCTAGAGTTATCGTTACCCATATATTGGACTTGTTCTTCCTCGATGCTAGGGTTAAAGGGTTGATATTCTGTGCATGCTCCTCTTCCATTCGAATCGCACCTCATCACTGGATATACCTGTGTAGAACCACACAAACTGTCAATCTTTTTATTTAAGAGTTCTACTTAGTTAGATAGCATAGAAACCGCAACGAGGTTGAAAACATCTGCTACTTTTGTCGGCTTTGTCCTCATAACTTGCCACTGATAGTTATTCAGTGACATCTCCTCAATAAATTCGTAAGCTGCCTCAGGTGTCTTATTATTCATAGTTCCACCCGCGGCTGCGTCAATCATTAGCCGAGTTGAAGGGTTCAGGCCATTGTGAAACATTTGGACTTGTAGCCAGAGTGGTAACCAATGGTGAGGGCATCTTCGTAAAAGGTCCTTGTATCTCTCCCATGCATCGTAAAGTGTTTCTGAATCCATCTGCACAAAAGAGGAGATATCATTACATAATTTGGCTGTTTTAGTCGGCCGAAAATATTTTAATAAAAATTTTTCGGTCATCTATTCCCAAGTTGTGATTCATCCTCATGGCAACGAGTTCAACCACTGTTTAGCCTTATTCCTCAATGAAAAGGGAAACAACTGAAGGCGAATGGCGTCATCAAAAATGCAATTAATTTTAAAAGTGTCGCAAAACTCTAAGAAATTTGCCTAGTGAGCGTTGGGATCCTCGTGTACCTATCAAAATTTGCCAAGTGTCGCAATTAATTAAGGCAAGTGTACCTATCGAACAGTAGTATAGTTCAGCAAGATCGTATTGTCGAACCCAAAGGAACCACAAGTACTAGTATTTACTTCTTTTTTATTATCTAGCCTAAAAATCAAGAGGTTTCGTTATCTAAACTAATTACTAAACTAAGAATGCACATAAAGAAAATTTGGGAAAATACTTTTTAGAAATTTCCATTGATTAAGACAATACCTAAGGAAAAATCCACCAAGACTTCACTTGTTATCTAGCTCTGAATCAGACGATTTATTCATTTGACTTGATCCGTAGAAATCCCTAAGTTCTATTATTATCTCTCTCGAGACTAATAACATCTAACCCTAGGTTTAATAATTGAAATCTCTTTCTAATTAACACCCTAGAATTACATTAACTCGATCTATGGATGCCCTTATTAGGTTTCACCCTAATCCGGCAAAATCTTGTCACCCTATCTCTAAACGCGCAATCAACTCTGCTTAATTACAACAAAATTTACTCTTAGACAGGGTCTATTCCTCCTCTAAATAAGAACGTTAACTTGAACCAATATCATTAAATAATAAAACAAGAATTTAGAACACGTAATTAAGAACAAATTAAATATTTATCATACAATTCAGATAATAATAACATGATCCATCTTAGGTTTCATTCCCCTTAGGTATTTAGGGGTTTTAGTTCATACTTATAAAGGAAAACATCTCAAAAGCATAAAGATAACAAAACATAAGAAAACCCAAAACTCCTAAAGGAACTTGAAGGGAGATCTACAGTCTTGATGATGAATCCGGCTTCTGAGATGGATCAATCGGCTTTCCTTGAGTAATTCCTTGCTTTCTACTTTGCGTCCCCCTTCTAAGTGCCTCCTCAGGTGTTTAAATAGGCTTTAGAATGTCTCAGAGCCCTCCAGATTGGCCTTGTCTGAATAGGGATGTACTTGGGCTCGGTAGGGACACGCTCGTGTGACACGCCTGTGAGCGATTGCTCCAGCCCGTGGTCAAGGCTGTTGAATAGGCACGGGCATGTAATCTATCCGTGTAAGTCGTGCTTCGATCCTGCCAAAGAGACACGGTTGTGTGACACGCCTTTGTGAGGAAGTCCAGGCCGTGTTGATTTCCCATGTGGGTCCATTTTCTCTGTTTTCGGCCCATTTCTCACTCTGTTTACTCTCCTATGCTCACCTAAGTATAAAACATGAAATTAAAGAATTAGGAGCATCGAATTCACCAAATCTAAGGAGAAATCATCCATAAATGTGTTAAGCATGGGATAAAAACATGTATAAATTATAGTTTATCATCCATCAAATGGTATTAATTCAACACATATATAGGCAACCAAAACATGCCATTTTACACACATATCATACAATCTATTATTAATCAATTCAACTACTAAATTTCATATTCAAAACATACCAAATCAATATGCCACAATTATCAATCTCGCATAACTCTTAAATGAATTTTCTCACCTTTTTATCAACCAAATCATGCTTCTCAAACATATCAATTCATCATCCTCAAATCATACCAAAATATACCAAATTTCCAAGAAATAATACCACAACATATGACTATCCAAAAGAGCATCCATACTGTAACACCCCAATCTCGACGCAGACGTTATGGCTGAATCCGGTGATGTCACCTTGAAGTGTTTTTCGCAAAATATAATATCGTTGAAAAACCCATTCTATGTTAAATCTCTTTGTAATCTTAATGAAGATTTAGGACGTCTCATTCATTGTTAAAACTCAAGCCGTTCAGCAAAACGTTAATCATACTAATTTGTTATTACTTTTTAAAACATTGTTTATGCAGAAGCTTTTAAAAATATGTTGCGTAAACATGGTGTTTTGTAATACGTTTATCTTTTTGAAAACCAGCGTCCCACTATTAACAAATATGAATCAAAATAAATAAAAACCCAAACTAAAACTTAAAATTTTAAGAGGCCTGATTACATCAAAATACTCAAATTAAATTACTTTTAAATAAAAAATCAGATGTGTAAGCAACTGCAGTTGTGTGGCCACCTTCGAGTCCCTTGTAGCATCAATCCTCCTAGGGATTACCTGCACAGATAAATAGTAAGGTGAGTTTATGATACTCAGTGTGTAATCCCTAAGTAACAAACAATCAGTCCTACAGTAGGCAAATACAGTCTTGGCCTAAGCCCATCTTAGTAACAGTTCATTTTTAGTTAGGGCCTTAGCCCAATACAGTAATAATATCAGTGTGGGCCTTAGCCCATTTTAGTAATAGTAGCAGTACAGATATGCAATAAAAAATCCTACCCAACCAGCCTCTACACTATACTCCGTCCATCCCTACACTCCATGTGGGGATAAAATCAATCCACCCATCCCTACACTCCAAAATAGCACTAGTTGCGGCACTAAACAATATATGCAGCAAAGCTGCCAATATAGTACACTTCCTTCAACCATAATAAACCCATCCCCAAGTAACATATCATCATATCATACATGTACGCAATATATATATAAAATGGCATGCTCGATTACAGTCATACATCTTATAAGGGCATAATAGTCATTTTAGCACATAGGGGCATAATAGTCATTTTATCAATTTTGGGGTCTAGGTATACTTACCAGCCCGACAGTAGGTCCACAGTCGTCTCGGGCGACCCGTGCAACCTTAATAGTCAAACAGTGAAAATGGACCCAAGGACCATAATGCGGGCCCATGTGGACTGATCACGTGATTCGTAACAAGTAATAAATATTTATAATGAAGATCAAACCTAGACTAACTATTATCACGATGTAGGCAAGTGTACCTATCGAACAGTAGTATAGTTTTAGCAAGACCGGATTGTCGAATCCAAAGGAACTAAAAGTACTAGTAATGACTGTCTTTTTATTATCTAGCTTAAGAATAATGGGGTTTTGTTTTAATTAACTAATTATCTAAACTAAGAACGCATAGAGAAAAGAATTGGGGAATTGCTTTTGGGAAAATCGATTGACTTGAGACAATACCGAAGGAAAAGTCCACCTAGACTTTACTTGTTATTCTGGCTCCAAATCGGACGATTTATTCATTCAACTTGTTCCGTAGAGATCCCTAAGTTATGTTATTATCCCTATTCAAGACTAATAACGTATAATCCCTAGATTGAATAACAAAGACTTTTCTCTAATTAACACTCTAGGGTTGCATTAACTCGATCTATGGATCCCCTTATTAGGTTTCACCCTAACTTGTCACCCTATTTCTAGGCGGGCAATCAACTTCGCTTAATTACGATAAAAGTACTCTTAGACAGGGCCTATTCCTCCTCTGAATAAGAGCATGTCTTGAATCAGTATCCTGGGATATCAAAACAAGAATTAAGAACACATAATTAAGAACAAGTTAAATATTTATCATACGATTCAGAAAAATAACAAGATTTGTCTTAGGTTTCATTTCCCTTAGGTATTTAGGGGATTTAGTTCATAATTAAATATGTAAACATCTCAGAAGAATAAAGAATACAAAACATAAAGAAAACCCAAAACTCCTGAAGGGAAATTGAGGAGAGATCTTCAGTCTTGATGATGAATCCGGCTTCTAAGATGGATCAACCGGCTTCCTTGGGGTAATTCCTTACCCCCTCTTCTTTGTCTCCTTTATCTTCCTCCTCTAGGGTGTATTTATAGGCTTTGGAATGCCTAAAAGCCCTCAAAATTAGCCTTTTCCAAATTGGACTCAACTTGGGCTCGGCAGGGACACGCCCGTGGCACAGGCCCGTGTTTGATTGGTTCAGGCTGTGTTTGAGCCTACCAAATTGACATGGCCGTATGGTATGCCCATGTCAGGAGGTCTAGGCCATGTTGATTTCGTACTTCGGGCCATTTTCTCCTTTTTGGCCCGGTTCTCATTCCTTTCGCTCTCCTATGCTCTCCTTAGTATAAAACATGAAATTAAAGCATTAGGAGCATCGAATTCACAAATTCTAATGGGAAATCATTCATGAAATGCATTAAATATGGGGTAAAAATATGTATCAATTACGATTTATCATGGACCCACACGCCCGTGAGGCACACATAGCCCAAAAATGACCTTGGCCGCGTGGATACACAGCTTGACCCATTATTCTCTACACATCCATACGATTTTCTCGTGTGGGGCCCACTAGTGTGTGGGGCCCACACAGCCCCTTTCGGCTCGACATGGCCCAAAATGGCCTAAGCCCATGAAATCGCTCATGGTGCCCTTTACGATCAAACACCCATGTTTATGCATTCGAATTACCACACGAGCGAGCACATGCCCGTGTGGCGTCAATGGTCCCATTTTTCGACTTTTGTCGATTTATGATTTGGATAGTTTCTACACACCTTCTTTGCAAAAAGGCGCAGAAGCCCAGGAGCACCAAACCTATATCCAATCAAGACGCTCTGTCAGTCCCTTAATCAATAGGGTTAATCACCCTCTTTTAACACTTAACCCGAAATAATATTGATACTTGTCTTGATTGAACGAGTGTGGTTTAGCCCGCTTAAACCGCTGACTAAGGCTGATAACAAACTCCTTGATGGATATCTGTGTTACAAGTGGACTTTATTAATCGTGATTGTTCATACATATAGCTTAAATCAACACAGGTTAGCTTACAGAAACACAGAACCCAAAAACTTAGGTTGAACACTATGACAAGAATAGAGTTACCTACGATCGAAAGATGAGAGAAAGGTTTTGAATGCTTCATAACACTTATAAACCCTTTCATTCCCCAAGAAGTTCTAAAAACTGAAATGGGCACCACCAAGAATAGAGAGGAGATGAGAATTGGTAATAAGAGAAGAGAAGAGGAGAAAAGCCAAAAGGGCCATAGCAAAACAAGGACTTTCCACACGATATTCAACCAACGCATGCTTATTGGAGGGAGAGAGGAAAAATGGAGAAGGGAAGTCGGTAGAGAAGCAAGAAAGATTGCTCAAAACTGAAAGCAAGAGAGAGGAGAAAAGAAGCAATATTCGGCAACAATTGACCAAAAGGGGTAGAGGAAGAAGAGCAAGGCCAGAAGAAAAAAATACAACATGAAATCACTTCAAAAATTTTGGCCAAGGTTTGGGAAAGTAGAGGAGAGATGAGAATCGATTAGACAAGGGTATGTAGAGGGCAAACAAAGCCAACAACCAAAATAAACCTAAATGAAACTCGAAATAAGCCAAAAACAAAGGATATTACTCACACCCCTAGCACAATTCGTCCCCAAAGAAACTGACAGAAAACGAGGTAGAGAGCAAAGTACCTAAACCAAAACCGAAATCTTCCCAAAGCCAAATTCAATCAGCACCTAGAATCCCCATTTGGGACAAGACCCACTCCCCTTCAACTACCTATGATCTTCTCCCCATATCCCTCCACAAATTTGGCTACCCCACACTTCCAAGTCCTACATTTTCCTCCTAAAATCATTCCACCATCATCTCATCAACCACCAAATTCAAACTCTACCCAACTACGCAGTGTTTCGTTCAACCCCAAGTTCCCACATGACAAGAGTAGCAAAATAAAACACCTTTGCGCATAGCAGGACTCAAACTCAAGAACTTAAGTAACAATGCCACGCCACTTGTCCCTTAGACTAGCAGACCCTTTCTGTTATAAAACGCTCACATTTATTTA
This sequence comes from Gossypium hirsutum, assembly GCF_007990345.1. Lineage (NCBI taxonomy): Eukaryota > Viridiplantae > Streptophyta > Magnoliopsida > Malvales > Malvaceae > Gossypium > Gossypium hirsutum. The sequence goes on along the minus strand of NC_053424.1, from coordinate 99,236,033 downwards.
AGAATCAACTGACTAGAGATAGGGCTTATTCACATAAAAAACAAAACTTTTCCACAAGCCAGGGCTTGAACCTAAGACTTCTCAGACACTTCCCAAAATACTTAACCACTGAAATAGATACACAGTTGTGCCACAACCATACAAAAGTAATTACTAAAGATTTGGGGCGTTACAACTCTACCCCCCAAAAAGAAAATTTCGGCCTCAAAATTTACCTGGTCAAAACATAAGAGGGTATTGTTGTCGCATTGTTTCTTCGAGTACCCACGTGGCTTCTTCTGAGCTGTGATTACGCCAAAGTACCTTAACCAGTGTGATAGACTTCTTCTTCAAGACCTTAACATCCTGGTCTAGAATCTGAACTGGTTCTTCCTTAAAGGTCAGATCTGTCCTAACCTCAATCTCCTTAGTTAAGATAATATGCGCAGGATCAGTGTGGTAGCGCCTCAACATAGAGACGTCAAACACATCATGAATTCAATCTAACTCTAGAGGTAACTCTAGCTGATAAGTAACCGATCCCACACGTTTCAATATGCGGTAAGGCCCAATGAACCTAGGGCTCAACTTGCCCTTCTGTCCAATCCTCAGTACGACATTAAGAAAGATGATGTCCCCCTCAAAATATTCAATCCCCTTACATTTCTAATCCGCATACGACTTCTGTCTGTTGGATGCTGCCTTCAGTCAATCCCAAATTAGTTTAACTTTATCCTTAGTATCAAAAACTAACTCAGGGCCTAGAACTCGCCGTTCGCCCAACACAATCCAACAGGAGGGAGTATGACACCTACGAACATATAATGCCTCGTAAGGTGCCACCTGTATGCTAGACTGGTAGCTATTATTGTACGCAAACTTCGCTAATGGTAAGTAGTCCTCCCAACTACCTCGGTAATCTATCACATAACTCCTCAACATGTCCTCTAGTATCTGAATCACCCTCTCTGACTGACCATCTGTCTGAGGATGGTATACAATACTGAAGTCCAACCTTGTACCTAATGCTTCATGTAGCTTCTTCAAGAACCAAGACATGAAGCTAGGATCCCTATCAGATATTATGAAAACCGATACCCCATGCAGTCCCACTATCTCAGACACATATAGTTTAGCTAGCTTCTGTAAATAGTAATCAGTACGGACTGGTATGAAATGAGCAGATTTGGTCAGTCGATCCACGATGACCCATACTGAATCCTTCTTAGTAGGCGTTAGAGGCAGCCCACTAATGAAGTCCGTAATCACTATTTCCCACTTTCAAAGCGGAACATTAACTTGTTGAAGTAACCCAGTACATAACTGATGTTCAGCCTTAACTTGCTGGCAAGTCAGACATTTACCCACAAAATCAGTAACTTCACGCTTAAGACCTGGCCACCAATACAACTCACAAAGGTCTCGGTACATCTTATTCCCATCAGGATGCATAGCATAAGGACTACTGTGTGTCTCGCAGTATAGACTGCCTCAAATCAGTATCCTTTAGTACGCAGACTCTCTCATGGAAACAGAGTACCCATTCATTATTTAGTCCAAAATCTGATGTTTGTCCACACTAAATCTATCAGAATCGAGGACCTAGTGACTCATCATCCAGTTGTTTACCCATAATCTGCTCAATCCACATTGGTTTAACCTAAAGCTCAGCCAACAAGCCACAATCATCAAATAAGCTGAGACGAGCAAACATCACATTCAGATCAGTCATAGCCCTACAGCTCAGTGCGTTGGCCACCACATTGCCCTTAGCAGAATGGTATTCGATCGTACAGTCATAGTCTTTGGTAGCTCAATCCATGTATGTTGCCTAAGATTTAACTCCTTTAGAGTGAGGAGATACTTGAGGCTCTTGTAATCTGTGTAAATGATACATTTCTCACCGTACAAGTAATGCCTCCCAATTTTCAGTTCAAATACCACCGCAGCCAACCCCAAATCATGCGTCAGATAATTTACCTCATGAGTCTTAAGCTGAAAAGATGTTTATGCAACCACCTTACCCTATTGCATCAACACACATCCCAACCCAACATGTGATGCATCACTGTACACGGTGAACTCTTTCCTAGATTCTGGCTATATTAAAACAGGGGCCTCAGTCAAAACTTTCTTAAGCCTCTCAAAACTCTCCTACTGTGCATCAATCCAGTTAAACGGCACACCCTTATGCAATAACTTAGACAAAGGTGCAGCAATCAACGAAAACCCTTCCACAAATCGTCTATAATACCCTTCTAGTCCCAGAAAACTACGAATCTCAGATATAGTCTTAAGTGGCTTCCAATCCAGAACAGCTTCAACTTTTTGAGGATCAACCCTAATCCCTTCCGCAGATACGACATGGCCCAGAAATGTTACCTTTCATAACTAGAACTCACACTTACTAAACTTGGCATACAGTTGTTTCTCCCTCAGAATCTGTAGAACAACTCGGAGATGTCTGTCATGTTAATCTTCATTCCTCGAATACACCAGGATATCATCGATAAAAACCACTATGAACTGATCCAGATAGGGCTGGAACACTCAGTTCATTAGATCTATAAAAGTCGCTGGTGCATTCGTCATTCCAAACGACATCACTAGGAACTTGTAATGACCAAAACGAGTCCTAAACGTTGTCTTATGTACATCAGCCACTTTAACTCTTACTTGACGGTACCCCGATCGGAGATCAATTTTAGAGAAAACAGAAGCTCCACGAAACTAGTCGAATAGATCATCAATCCCCGGAAAGGGGTACTTGTTCTTAACAGTCAATTTATTCAATTGTCGGTAATCGATGCACATACGCATGGATCCATCCTTCTTTTTCATAAATAAAATCGGTGCTCCCTACGGAGACACACTAGGGCGAATGAACCCTCGTTCCATTAACTTTATAATTTGAGGTTTAAGCTCCACAAGCTCCTTCGGTGCCATTCTATAAGGGGTGGTGGACATTAGAGCAGTGCTAGGTATTAGTTCAATCCCAAATTCAACTTCACGGTTTGGAGGTAACCCAGGTAGCTCATCGGGAAAAACATCCAGAAAGTCCTTAACTGTTATGATATCTTTAACAGAAGAAACCTAAGAATTAGAAACACCGATGTAGGCTAAACATGCCTCACAACCCTTACGAACCGATTTCTCAGCCCTAAGTGCAGAAATCACGTTTGACAAATAATTTTGACCCTCCCAATTATAACTACCTCATCGCCCTCCGCAGTTTTCAGTACCATCCATTTAGTAGGACAATCCAAGTTCACTTGATGCTTAACTAGCCAGTCCATACCCAGTATTAAGTCGAATTCTCCAAAAGGGAGTTCCATCAAATCTGCCAAAAATATGGTTCCTTGAACCTCCAAAGGTACATCTGTGAACAATTTATTTACCCTCACTGATTGCCCTAATGGACTCAACACAGTAACCTCACTCGTAGTGCTTTCAATCATTAAACCCAAGGTCTTAGATATAGTACATGTTATATAGGAATGAATAAATCCAACATCAATCAGTGCAATATAAGGTACATTATGGATAAAGAACGTACCCGTGATAACATCTGGGGCATCTCCATCCTCTCAGCAATGTGCAACATAAACTAGAGCTGGCTACCTCACCTCAATATGACTAGCACATCTGACCGGTGCCCTCTGTCCATGACCCACACCATTACCACCTCTAGCCTGATCACAACCTCTCGGTGGCTACGGAATACTCCTCAGCGGTAGAACAGTACCCACACTAGTAGCTTGCATCTGATCGAGCCTCCATGGACAATCTCTAATACGGTGCTCCAATGATCCCCACCTCAAACATGCCCTAAACCTTTTCCAGCACTCGCCTTGATGGCGTCTCCCACAATCTGCATAGGGCTGCAATCCAGTAGCAACAATAGGGGCCTCAATTCTGACTGGCCCATCAACTCTGGCATTTTTCTTAGGCCTCTAAAATGAACTTGAGGGCTCAGAATCCCTCTTGCTCCTACCCTTTTACTTTTCACAATTCTAGCGCTCAGCGCGCTTCACATCCTCGGTGATCTTCGCCTTATTGACCAAAGCAGTAAAATCTTGCTCCCTTTGTAGAGCTATCAAAACCTGTAGGCTATCTTTGAGGCTGTCCTAGAAACAAATACAGTACTCATATTCAGTTACCACCATCCTACGCGCATAGCAGCTCAAACCTAAAAATTCTGCCTCATATTCAACCATTGATCTATCCCCCTGAGTCAAATTCAAAAACTCTCTCCTCTGAGTATCTACGTAACTAGCACCCGCAGTCTTGAAGAATTCCCAGGTCAACCGGTAGGGCTGAGTACCCTCTTTAACTGTAAGCCACCACTAATAGGCTTTATCTCGCAATAGCGACACTGCAACCTTTAGTTTCTACTCGGGGGTACAGTCGAGGTCATCTATAATCCTCTCTATGGCCTTTATCCAATATTCAGCCATGTTAGGGGCAACTCCAACAATACCCCTAAAAGTCTCAACTTCATTAGACCAGAGTCATTCCAAACCGACCCACGGCCCACCGTACCAACATTGGGCCTAGTGACCCTCTCCAGAATTCACAACACAGCTTGGGACAGTGCCTCATCCCCAGCCGCACAATCGTGAGACCCAGTCTCAGTAACAGGTGAAGTTAGTGCCTCTCTAGCTTCAACGTTAGACATGTGGCCAGATGACGAAGACCCAGCCCGAGCACCCCCATGGCCTTCGCCGCGGCCTCTTGTACCCTTCTACGAGTACCTCTAGTTCTCATAACGGATTACGTTTTATCTGTTTTAGAAATTTTATGCTTCAGATTACAGTTCCAGTGTTCATTAAAGAATATTTTATGAAAAGCAATATCAGTATTTCAGAGTTCGTTTTCACATACCGCAGTCATACTACAATTTTAGTTTTACACTAAAATAGAGTATTTCAGTACAATCTACTACCTATAGTAGTCTCAGTATTTCAATTGAAACAAACAATAGTTTAAGAGAACTTACAGAATCGGTGTTGGCGACTCAGTGTACCACACATTCGATAAAAACATTTAAAAGTTCTTTCAAATCATTTGAACCAGTTCTTTTTAGAATTTCAAGTTTTTAAAAGAAACTGAAATCCATAGCCGAGTTTTGCAGCCTAACTCTGATACAACTAAATGTAACACCCCAACCCCAGCCTAGACGTTATGGCTGAATCTGGCGATATCACCTTAAAGTGTTTTTTTGCAAAATATAATATCGTTGAAAAACCGTTCCATATTAAATCTCTTTCTGATCTTAATGAAGATTTAGGACGTCTCGTTCATTGTTAAAACTCAAGTCGTTCAGCAAAATGTTAATCATATTAATTTGTTATTACTTTTTAAAACATTGTTTGTGCGAAAGATTTTAAAAATATGTTGCGTAACGTAGTGTTTTGAAATACGTTTATCTTATTGAAAAATAGCGTTTCACTATTAACAGATACGAATCAAAATAAATAAAACCCAAAATTATAACTTAAAATTTTAAGAGGCATTATTACATCAAAATACTGAAATTAAATTACTTTTAAATAAAAAAATTGAACGTGTAAGCAACTACTGTTGTGTGGCCACCTTCGAGTCCCTTACAGGACCAACCTCCTAGGGATTACATGCGCAGATAAGCTGTAGGGTGAGTTTATGAAACTTAGTGTAATCCCTAAGTAACAAACAATCAGTCATACAGTACGCAAATGCAATCTGGGCCTAAGCCCATCTCAAAAACAGTTCATTTTCAGTTAGGGCCTTAGCCCAATACAGTAACAATATCAGTGTGGGTCTTAGCCCGTTTTAGTAACTGTAACAGTACATATATGCAATCAGAAATCCTACCCAACTAGCCTCTACACTCCACTCCGTCTAGCCCTACACTGCATGTAGGGATAAAATCAACCCACCCATTCCTACACTCCAAAATAGCATCGGTTGCGGCACTAAACAGTATATGCAGCAGAGCTGCCAGTACAGTACACTTCCTCCAATCATAATAAACCCATCCCCATGTAACATATCATCATATCATACATTTAGGCAATATATATATAAAATAGCATGCTCAATTATAGTCATACATCTTATAAGGGCATAATAGCCATTTTAGCACATAAGGGCATAACAGTCATTTTATCAATTTGGGGGTCTAGTTAACTTACCGACCCAAAAATAGATCAACAGTCGTCTCGGGCGACCCGTGCAACCTCAACAGTCAAACAGTAAAAATGGGCCAAAGGCCTACAATACGGGTCCATGTGGACCCACACGCCGGTGTGGCCCACGAAATACAAAAATGACCTTGGCCGCCTGGATACATAGCCTGGCCTATTATTCTCTACACATTTTGATTTTCCCATGTGAGGTCTACATGTCTGTGGGCCCACACGGCCCATTTCGGTCCAACATGGCCCAAAATGGCCTAAGCCCACGAAATCGCTCATGGTGGCCTCTACGATTAAGCACCCATGTTTATGCATTCGGATTACCACAAGAACAAGCACATGCCCGTGTGGTGTCAATGGTCATATTTTTCAGCTTTTTCCGATTTATGATTTGGGCAATGTCTACACACCTTGTTTGCGAAAAGGCGTAGAAGCCCACGAGCACCAAACCTATATCCAATCAATACACTCTGTCAGTCCTTTAATCAATATGGTTAATCACCCTCTTTTAACACTTAAACTGAAATAATATTGATATTTGCCTTGATTGAACGAGTGTTATTTAGCCGGCTTAAACCGCCGACGAAGGCTAATCACAAACTCCTTGACGGATATCTATGTTACAAGCGGACTTTATTAGTCGTGATTGTTCATACACATGGCTTAAATAAACATAGGTTAGCTTACAGAATCACAGAACCCAAAAAATCAAGTTGAACACGATGATAAGAATAGAGTTACCTTCGATTGAGTGATGAGAGAAAGGTTTCGGACGCCTCAGTAACACTTGTAAACCCCTTCACTCCTCGAGAAGTTCTAAGAACCGAAAGGAGCACCACCAAGAATAGAGGAGATGAGAATCAGCAATAAGAGAAGAAAAGAGGAGAAAAGCCGAAAGGGCTAGAGCAAAACAGGGACTTACCACACGACATTCAACCAACGCACGCTTGTTGGAGGGAGAGAGGAAAAATGGAGAAGGGAAGTCGGCAGAGAAGCAAGCAAGTTGCTCAAAATCGAAAACAAGAGAGAGAGGGAAAAAAGTAGTATTCGGCAGCAATTGACCAAAAGGGGTAGAGGAAGAAGAGCAAGGCCAGAAGAAAAAATACAACATGAAATCACTTCAAAAATAGTCGGCCAAGGTTTGGGAAAGTAGAGGAGAGATGCGAATTGATTAGATAAGGGTATATAAAGAGCCAACAACCGAAATGAACCTAAATGATACTCAAAATAAGCCAAAAACAAAGGATATTACTCACACCCCCTAGCACAGTTCGTCCCCAAAGAAACTGAAAGAAAACGAGGTAGACAGCAAAGTACCTATATCCCTCTTTCCAAAGCCAATTTCAATGAGCAACTAGAATCCCCATTCAGCACAACACTCCCTCTCCCCTCAACTCCCCATTATCTTCTCCCTATATCCCTCTACAAAATCGGCTACAGAATCCCTACACTTCCAAGTCCCACATTTTCCTCCTAAAATCACTCCACCATCATCTCTTCAACCACCAAATTCAAACTCTACCCAACTAGGCAATGTTTCGGTCAACCCCAACTTTCCTTACAGCAAGAGCAGCAAAATAAAACACCTTTGCGTATAGCAGGTGTAACACCCCTTACCCGTTCTAGAGACCGAGACAAGTACAAGGCGTTACCAGACATATACTTGAACGCTTTTGGAAAATACAGGTTATAAAATGTCATTTTACTAAAACTGACTAAATGAAATCATAGTGTCCCGGTTATGGACCTTCAACGTCCAAAACATACATTAAAAGCGATCCAGGACTAAACTGAGGACTATAGAAAATTGTAGTAAAATTACTAGAGTTATGCCTCACACGCCCGTGTGGAGGCAAAGCACACGCCCGTGTGCTTAGGGACACGCCCGTGTGTCCCACCCATGTTGAATTATTTGGATTTATTTTTTGTTTTGAACCAACAGAGGTTTTCACACGGCCAAGCACATGCCTGTGTCTCTGGTCCGTGTCCCTCACACGGTCCAAACACGCCCGTGTTATCACTCATGACCAAAAACCTGAAAATTCTGTTTATGACATCATTATTCATTTTGAGGTACACGACTAATAAACGCCAAATTATACATAACTATACCCCGAATACTTAGCATATTTATGGATGTTTATTACTAGATTTGTGGATTTTGGTGCTCTTAATCCGGTTATTTCATGTTTTCTACTCAGGAGAGCACCAAGAGTCTAAAGGAGCCAAAAACGAGCTAAAAAGGGACAAAACAGACCAAATCGAGAAGATGACACGGCCTAAGCCTTGCCACATGGGCATCTCACACGCCCATGTCCTTCGGGGGCGTCGACCAAGGTTTTAAGATTCACACGGCCTGGCCATTGAGCCCATACGGCCATGTGCAATTCAACGGATCGAACACGGCCTGGTAATCACGTCACACGGCTATGGCACACGGGCGTGTCCATTTTTCAATTAGTTGTATTTTACACGGAAAAGGGTACTTAGGGAGGAAGAAAGCCAATCCAAAACCTATATAAACACCCTAAGTGTGACCTAGAAAGAGGCCGCTCTTTCCAGAACTTTTCTGGAATATAGAACTACACGCCAGGAATTACTTGAAAAAAGCCAGACGATCCATCTCAAAAGCCGAAGCTACTCCAAGACTGAAGATCTCTCTCAGAATTCCTTCAGGGGTTTTAGAGTTTTCTTTATGTTTTGTTATTTTCATACTCTTGAGATGTACTCTTATTTTATTATGAACTAAACCCCTTGGATACCTAAGGGGAATAAACCTATGATGGATATTGTTATTATTATCTGAACTATAGGATAAATACTTGATTTGTTCTTAATTATGTGTTCATAATGCTTGAGTTAATATTTCGGGTATTAATTCATGATTTGATGTGCTTACGTGGAGGAGGAATAGACCCTGCCTAAGAGTTGATTTGGCATAATTAAGCGGATTTGATCGAACGCCTAGAAATAGGGTTACGAGATTTTACCGGATTAGGGTGAAACCTAATATGGGAGTCCTAGAGTGATTTATTGCTTCCCTAGGGGTTTTAATTAAGAAAGAGATTTCAATTAATTAAACTGAGGGTTAGACATTATTAGTCTCGAAAGGGATAATAACAGAGGTTAGGGAGTCTTACAGATCAAGTCAAGTGAATAAATCGTCTGGTTCAGAGTCAGATAACAAGTGAATCTAGGTGGATTCCACCTTGGGTGTCGTCTTTATCAATTGCTTCTCTTCAAGTCTTTTTCCAAATTTGTTCTTTGCTTTAATTAAATTAGTTAGTTAGTTTAGATAATTTGTTTAATAAACAAACCCTTTTATTTCTAGGTTAGATAATAAAAAGATAGTTATTACTAGTACTTTTGGTTCCATTATGTACGATATCCTAGTCTTGCCGTTACTATTCTATTGTTCGATAGGTGCGCTTGCCTTTTCGTCGTGATAATAGTTAGTTTAGGTTTGATCTTCATTATCAATATTTATTACTTGTTACGAATCATGCGATCAAGTTTTTCGCGCCGTTGCCGGGGAATTGAAATATTAGGAACACTAATTTTTTATTACTTTAGCCATTTATTTTTCTTGCAATTTTATTTTATTTTATTATTTATTAATTTACTTTTTCTCTTATAGTTTATGACTAGAAGAAACCCATCAGGACCACTACTTTTTGACGAAGAAATCGATCGCACAGTTCGTAGAAATCAAAGAGAAGTAAGGCCTGCTCTAATTGCAGCTAATCAAAAACACAGAGAACGAGCGAGAAGACGATACTTAAACCCCAACCGAAGAGATGGCCGAAAATCCAGGCGATCAGCTGCCTCCTATAATTGCAGCTAATTAAAATCCTGCTCCACGTACTATGTATGACTATGCTAAATCTTCTTTAACAGGAACTGAGTCTAGTATAGTTAGACTTGCTATTGTTGTGAATAATTTTGAACTAAAACCTAACACCATTCAGATGATACAGCAATTTGTTCAGTTTGATGGTTTACAGGATGAGAATCCCAACATGCACTTAGCAAACTTTCTTGAATTTTGTGATACATTCAAAATCAATGGCATTTCTGATGATGCCATTTGTCTTTGGGTATTTCCCTTTTCACTGAGAAACAAAGCTAAACAGTGGTTGAACTCGTTACCATAAGGGTCTATCACTGCTTGGGAACAAATGACCGATAAATTTTTACTAAAATATTTTCCGCCAGCTAAAACGACCAAATTATGTAATGATATCTCTTCTTTTGTACAGATGGATTTAGAAACACTTTATGATGCATGGGAGAGATACAAGGACTTACTGAGAAGGCCCTCACCATGGGTTACTACTTTGGCTGCAAGTTCAAACGTTCCACAATGGTGTGAATCCCTCGACAAGACAAATGATTGACGCAGCTGCTGGTGGAACCATCAACAGTAAAACACCGAAAGATGCCTATGAATTTATAAATGAGATGCCACTGAATAACTATCGGTGGCAAGTTATGAGGACAAAGCCAACAAAAACAACCGGTGTCTATAACATCGATCCAATCACCATGCTCTCAAATCAGGTAGAACTTCTTAATAAAAAGATTGATAGTTTTCTTGGTTCTACGCAGGTACATCCAGTAATGAGGTGTGACTCAAGCGGATGAGGTGTGCATACAGAATATCAATCATTCAATCCCACACCCGAAGAGGAACAAGTCAACTTTATGGGTAATAATAACTTTAGATCTCAAAATAACCCATACAGTGATACTTATAATGCAGGTTGGAGGAACCACCACAATTTTTCTCGGGGAGTTCAAGGAAATCCAAAGCCACAAAATCCTCAGGGTTTTCAATAGCCACCTTACCAACAGGAGAAAAAACCAAACCTTGAAGAGATGCCTTCTAAATTCATCTCGGTGTCAGAAACCTGTTTCCAAAATACCGATACAGCACTTAAGAATCAACAAACGTCGATCCAAGGACTCGAAACTCAGATAGTCCAGTTGTCCAAACTAATCTCCGAACGACCTCAAGGTACCTTAATGCAATTAGTTCCCAAGATAAGGAATGATTCATTACACCTGAGCCAGAATTACAGCAAGACAACATGATGAACAAAGGATGAGAAGAGGTAAACAATAATGATCCCAAACAGGTAAGTACAAATCATGAACCTCGTGTGCCATATCCTAAAGCGAAGACGAAAGACAAAATAGAAGAATAATTCGGTAAGTTTGTCAAACTCTTAAAGAAATTACATATTAACTTACCATTATTGAAGTTCTTTCGCAGATGCCCAACTCAGCAAAATTCTTAAAGGAACTTCTGAGCAATAAAAGGAAATTAGACGCTACATCGCATGTGGAACTCAATGCAGTCTGCTCAGCTTTTCTAAAGAATGAGCTACCTAACAAATTAAAAGATCCAGGGAGTTTTACAATTCCTTGTTTAATTGGTAGTCTATCTGTGAATAATGCTTTAGCTGATCTAGGAGCAAGTATAAATGTTATGCCGTATAAAATGTTTAAACGACTAGGTCTCGGTAAACCCAAATAGACTAGGATGAGCATACAATTGGCTAACAAAATAGTTAAATTTCCTAAGGGTATTATTGAAGATGTTCTCGTTAAAATTGATAAATTTATTTACCCAATAGACTTCGTTGTCTTGGATATGGATGAGGATAATGAGGTACCTTTAATTTTAGGACGACCATTTTTAGCAATTGCCAGAACCATTATTAGTGAAGGCATAGGAGAGCTAACACTTCGTGCAGGTGACGACGCAACAATACTCCAAGCACGCGACTCAGTCAAAACCTCTAAGACTCAAGCTAATGCTATAAAACCTGTCAATGATAAAACTAATATTCAATCGTCCTTGCAGGAACTTCTTCAAACCAAGACAACAGAGACAGTGTGCTACTATCACGAAGAGAACAAAGACGTCTATGAAGAACGAAGACTACGGATAGAGGAGCTAGACGAATGGTGAGAACACAAACCGAGAACACATGATAAACTGAAGCTACACAAAAACAAGCCCGATACCTCTCCTAATCAACTTAAGGCTGGCGATACAGTCTTACTAGATGCCGTTGATCCTCACATTATCACTACCACACCAAATGAGGAAATCCCTTTTACGGTACTCAGTATTTTCCCATTCGGTACGGTTGAGGTGAGTCATCCCAAGTTCGGTACTTTTAAGGTAAACAACACCCGTTTAAAACCTTATTTTAAAATTGACTACAGGAATGAGGAGTATGAACTCCTCGAACCTCCATGATCATTCAACGGAGAGGTAAGTCGAGCTTAGACTATAAATAAGTGCTTTTCGGGAGGCAACCCGAGCACTAGCATATTTTGATTTCTTCATTTTTAACCTCTCACACTTCGAATCAATTAACTTAGGCTCCTTTTGGATACAAAAAATCTCCCGTTTTAGTGCGTTTAGACCATTTTTTTGAAATCAATCGCACTGATATTGGTGTTTGGAGTTTACCCATTGCCGCACTGGAGTCTTCTCATCATGCTGTAGTATCAGTGGCGCCACTGGAGGTTCTACATGCAGTGAGAATTTGCAACTCCATTTGAAAGATGGAAAGTACCTTTTCATCCATGCTTTTTACTTTTTCTTTTATCCTTCTACATCTAATTTTCTATTTAAGAATTTCAAATAATATTATTAATTTAATATATACAATCTTCATATTAAATTTAATAAGTATTTTTTATAATTAAAAATTAAAAATTATTTATTATTTTAAATTATTTATAATTAAAAATTTCTAGTAATAATGAAACTTGTTATGTCTTATGTTATTATATTTTTTTAATTAAAAATCATCTATTTAGATACTTCAAAATTTGATCTAAGTATAATGTTACTATTTATGAAAATAATATTTATCATTGTTATAAAAAATATTTAACTTTTAAAAATTAAAAATAATTATCATTTTATCTAATAAATAATTTAAATTAATTATATAATTCATTAAAATATTGGAAGATACATTTTAATATTTTATTAATTTAATTTATAAATTCACATATTTTAATAATTTTAAAAAAGTAAAATAATTTAAAAACTTCTATTATATATCAATTCTAATCTGATGTCCTTAATAGTCATTTTTTATTCTTATCTCACCGCTACAGCTGCGTTTGAATCCAAACACACACTCCACCATTGTTTCTAATCTCACCGCTACAATATCCAATCTCACCGCTACAGTAACTAATCTCACCGCCACCGCTGTTTTTAACCTCACCAGAGGTAAACACACCGCCCATCCAAACTAAGCCTTAGTCTTTGAATTGCAAAGTTTTTCAGCACACACGGGCAGGCACATGGGCTTGCCTAAAGCCATGGACAAACAAGGGAAGAAACACAGCCGTGCGATACGGCCATGTTGAAGCAGGACATGATTTCCCCAAAACACGGGGTGCGATAAATCCCCACGGCCGTGCGACATGGCCGTGGGTGAATTTGATAGAGGACCACGGGCATGGGACTGAAAAACCACGGGCGTGCCAAGGAGAAGGCGCGATTCTGTTTCTTCGACACGGGCGTGCAACACGCCCGTGCCATTCAGCCGTGTACAACAATACACGGGCGTGCTACCATAAAACACGGGTGTGGGAGAAGCGAACAAAGCTAGGCACGGCCGTGAGATATGGTCGTGTTTGACACACGCCCAAGACAAGTCGAGCACGACCTAAATTGAAAAATTCGAAAAATACGGGCTCACCCTCAAAGTGCACCTTCCCTAAATAAACAAACCATTGTTAATCTTTTCCCCCCTTTCAAAACCCTAGCCAAAAACTCCTCTTCCCCACTCCCTAATCCTTATTCCGGCCACCATTCCCAAGATTCTCACTTCCCCAACCCTCAAACCACCCTGAAATCCATTTCCCTTGCATTAATCCCCACTTTCCCTTTTCTATACCCTCCATTTTTCCCACCACACAGCTTCCTCTCCGCGTCACACACCCATGCGCCACCATACAGCAGCCTTTGGTTCACTTTCTCAACTTTATTGTTCCAGTTTGTATTGCTACATTAGTGTTCTACATGCTTTACATAGATATTGTAATATTTTACTTTAGACAAGAAAATAATTTGCCTTAGAATTTTCTATATTTGAATTATTTAAGCCACTAAATAGCATATACTAGTTTTAGGCCTCTTGCTTAACTATTGATGTATCTTGGATTCTATCAATGCTCATATATTTTCAGGTACATTATGTCATCATCAAGAGGAAAGAAGGCCGCGGTCCCATCCCCAAAGAGACGTAGGGGACCGGGTTCGTCCTCGGTGCGTGCTACAGCCTAAGTTTGGCACCCGTTCCTTGAATTTCCAAAAGCTTCGTAGGAGGAGCTATTTCAGATACTATATGCATGACCCATCACCACAGGTTGCTGCATCAACTGGCCTGCCGTAGTGCAAGTCCAGCTCGCTGACACCATCCGTGCCCTCCTATCCACAGACCCATGGGAATGATTCTTCGCTATTACCGAGCCCACTTATTTAGAGCTAACTTTAGAATTATGCTCTACTTTTCATTTCCAAGTGGTGATGACGAACAATGACGACCCAAGCACCATTCACTTCCGATTAGGTGGTCTAGTTCGTGCGATGAGTGTCCCAGAGTTTGGAGTTGCTCTGGGACTTTACACAGATGAGTTTATGGAGGAGGAGGGCATGAATGCACTACCACACAATATCCACATCTCCCTCTCCGAGTGCTGGAAGGCTTTGGCACCACTCTCTTCCACCTGCGACCCCAGTCGCTCGAAGGCCTCAGCTTTCCCCCCTTCTCTACGATATCTCCATGCCATATTGGCACACACCTTAATCGGGAAGAGAGATAGCATCGGCGTCATCATCATCCACGACGCCTGCTATTTATGGTGCATGGCAAATGCACACGTGGCCGACTTGGCCTACTTCATTACTTTCGCCATTTGCCATCAGACCGAGCGACATAGGAAGGGAGTGATCTCCATCTGTAACGCCCCCACGCCCGATACCATCGCCGGAGTCGAGTATGAGGTGTTACTAAGCTTAGTTTAACATTTTTAGAACTTTGGATTATTGTTTCTACATTCATAGCTTTTAAGCTACTTGCGTCACAGTCACAAGAAAAATCATATCTCGAGTTACGAAACTCGAAATCAAGATCCGTAAATTTTCCCTAAATCTAGACTCATATACCTATCTACTAAATTTTTATAGAATTTTTGGTTGGGCCAATTAGTACAGTTTATTAGTTTAAGTTACCCCTGTTTCAGGACTTGACTGGTCTGACCTCTATTTACTACGAACCACATTTCTCTCTGTACAAAATTCATATGACTATGAGATTTGTTTCTACTAAAACTATACTCAATAAGGATTCTGATGATATAAAATATACCACCTAATTATATCTTTATAATTTATGATGAATTTCTAAAGTTGGAATAGGGGATTCAAAAACTGCTATGACCCTTTTTCACTAAAATTCAAATATCTTCTAACATATAATTTATTTACCTGTTTCATTTATTTCATGTGAAACTATACATAATAAGCTTCAATTTGATATGTAGTCCATCACCAAATTCAATTTCTATGATTTTTAGTAAATTTTCAAACTCGCGTCAGTGTTGCTGCAGTATTCTGTTTATGGCAAATTTCATCCTTTTTATGAGTTTTTATGCACTAAGTATCTTAATAGTTTTCCTTAACATCAAACATAATCTACACTAACCATTTTCATAATTTATCATTATCAAGCATTTCCTCAACCATTCCACAACCATACCATAAGATCATTTTCACAAAATAGGTATATTGCTATACATGCCATACTTAAATTTACAAGCCATTTACCAAAAGTCTTCCGGATAGTGTGACTGAGCCTTCGACCTATCCCGACTCCTGAGCTGGCTTGTCCAAAACTACAATGAGTAAGAAGGAGGGAGTAAGCATAAATGCTTAGTAAGTTCATATGCAAATAATAAGTAACATAACAAACAGTTATACCAATCAACATTAGCATACATCACTAAAACACATATCACATTTCTAAACATCATTCCTCATCATCTTATTACCTTATAGTGGTTGTATCAATACTCAACCCTAGGGTTAAATACATACCTGTCCAAAATAACCATTTCACATCACTCACCAATACTTCTCTTTACATCTCGAATATTCCTCCATTGAGTAGAACTTTACCCGTTGAACACATCGGAATATAATTCGGATACATGGATAATTTGCATATAAGTGCCACATATTCAATCAAGCAATCATGTAACCCGCCCATAAGCGAACTCGGACTCAACGAAACGAGCTCGGGCGTTCGCATCCATAAGTGAACTCGGACTCAACTCAACGAGTTCGGATGCCTAGTTACATCTCACGAACTCGGACTCAACTCAACGAGTTCGGACATTCGCATCCATAAGTGAACTCGGACTCAACTCAACGAGTTCGGATGCTCAACCATCCTAGTGACATGTCACTTGTATCCTAATCTATTCCTAAGGTTCAAACGAGATTTTTCTCGAACACTTATCCTTGCCGTCTTCTGTAGAATGCCGAAATCAATACTCGGTAACAATTATATTTAACAAGTAGCTCACATAATTTACATATTATTTGAAATTAACCACAAAGCATACATTTCATAATGAAATTCAGCATAACACATAATTAATATCAATAACTTAAAAATAACAATTATGCTACATTATTTACACATGAACTTACCTTGGTACCAAAATACAAAGATTTTGCAATTTAGTCTACAATCTTTTCTTTTCCTCGATTGAGGTCGATTCCACGTCTTTCTTGATCTAAAATAACACATTTAGCTCATTTAATACTCACATTATGAAATTAATCCTTAACTCAAATTTTGGCAAAATTACAATTTTGGCCCTAAACTTTTGCATATTTACATTTTTCCCCTAGGCTCGGGATTAAACTTTATTCCTTATTCTTATGTTTTACAACATGCTGATCACTTTTCTCTTCTATGGCAACATCAAATTCTCACTCTAACATGTACTTGTGACTATTAGGTATTTTTACCGATTAAGCCCCTTTACTCGTTTTTGCTTAAAATCGAGTAGTACAAGTTGTCTAACATAATTTAAAACCCCATATTATATCATAAAAAATCAAAATACACAAATTTCACCTATGGGTATTTTTCCAAATATAAACCCTAAGTTGAATTATTGCAACATAAGCTTAATCGAGCTACCGGGATTCCAAAAACGTAAAGAACATTAAAAACGGGGCTTGGAATCACTTACTATGGAGCTTGGAAGCTTGAAACAAACCCTAGCTATGGAGAACCCTCAAAATTTCGGCCTAATGAAGAAGATGGACAAAAATTGGCTTTTAATTTTGTTTTTAATTCATTTTAATAACTAAATGACCAAAATACCCTTAGTACTAAACTTTCCAAAAATTCCTTCCATGTCCTAATTTTGTCCATGAACTTAAAATTGGTCAAATTGCTATTTAAGACCTCTTCATTAATATTCCAAAACAATTTCATACTAAAAACTTCTAGAATGCAAGTTTTGCAACTTATTCAATTTAGTCCCTACTTTCAATTTAAGCACTTTAGGCATAGAATTTCATCACGAAATTTTCACACAATCATGCAATCATATCATAATCATCAAAATAATTATAAAATAATTATTTCTATCTCGAATTTGTGGTCACGAAACCACTATTCCGATTAGGCCCTAATTCGGGATATTACAACTCTCCCCCCCTTTAAGGATTTTCGTCCTCGAAAATCTTACCTGTAAATAGATGTGGGTATTGATTTCTCATAGTTTCTTCAGATTCCCATGTAGCTTCTTCTACTCCATGCCTTTCCCACAACACCTTCACAAATGCAACATTTTTATTCCTTAGTTGTTTGACCTCTCGAGCTAAAATCTTAATCGGTTCTTCTTCGTAGGTCATAACTGGTTGTAGTTCAATTTTTGTCGGTGAAACTACATGTGAAGGACCCGAACGATACCGATGCAACATAGATACGTGGAACACATCATGAATCTTCTCTAATTCAGGTGGTAATGCTAGCTGATATGCTACCGGTCCAACTTTTTCAATTACTTCATACGGCCCAATAAAACGCATACTTAATTTGCCCTTCCGTCCAAATCTAAGGACTTTCTTCCATGGAGACACCTTTAAAAATACTTTATCACCAACTTGAAATTCAATGTCCTTTCGTTTTAGATCTACATAAGATTTCTGTCTATCTGAAGCAGCTTTCAAACAATCTCGAATTACTTTCACTTTTTCTTCAGTTTCTTTTATTAGATCAACTCCATAAATCTGATTTTCCTTGAGTTCAGTCCAATACAAAGGCGTTCGACAGTTACGACCATACAATGCTTCATAAGGTGCCATTTTCAAGCTCGTCTGATAACTATTGTTGTAAGTAAATTCTACCAACGGTAAATATCTTTCCCAACTTCCTTGAAATTCCAATACACAACATCTGAGCATGTCTTCAAGAATCTGAATTACTCTCTCTGATTGTCCATCAGTTTGTGGATGAAAAGCAGTATTGAAATTTAACTTTGTACCTAACGCGTCTTGCAACTTTTTCCAAAACCGCAAGGTAAACCTTGGATCTCTATCTGAAATAATCGACAATGGTATTCCGTGTAATCTAACAATTTCTCTAATATACAGTTCAACCAACTTGTTAAGAGAATAATCCGTACGTACCGGGATAAAATGAGCCGACTTAGTTAATTTGTCAACTATTCCTAGATGGCATCTTTCTTTCCTGGAGTCAATGGTAATCCTGAAACAAAATCCATAGTAATCCGATCCCATTTCCATTCAGGAACCATAATAGGCTGAAGTAATCCCGAAGGCACTTGGTGTTTAGCTTTCACCTGTTGGGAAATTAAGCATTTGGACACAAACTCTGATATATCTCTTTTCATTCCATTCCACCAATACATTTTCTTCAAGTCATTATACATTTTCGTCCTACCCGAATGAATCGAGAAATAACCACTATCTGCTTCCTGTAGGATCTTTTGAATCAATTCCTCATTCTTCGGTACACAAATTCGATCTTTAAACATTAAGCACCCATCAGAACCAATTTTGAACTCTAACTCTGTATCAACTTCACACTGTTTTCTCTTGGCTTGCAAATCTTGATCATATTTCTGAGCTTCAGAAATCTCTTACAAAAACATTGGTTTTGCTCTTAACTCTGCTAGAACCGAACCATCATCTGACACTTTCAACTGAGTGTTCATAACTCTCAAAGCAAACAACAACTTTCTGCTCAAAGCATCAGCAACCACATTCGCTTTTCCCAGATGATAATCAATAACAAGCTCGTAATCTTTCAATAATTCCAACCATCTTCGTTGTCTCAAATTCAAGTCTTTTTGTGACATCAAGTACTTAAGACTTTTGAGGTCGGTATATACCCGACATTTTTCACCATACAAATAATGTCGCCAAATTTTCAAAGCAAACACCACCGCAGCCAATTCCAAATCGTGAGTAGGATAATTCCTCTCATGAGGTTTTAACTGCCTCGAAGCATATGCCACCACTTTTCCTTCTTGCATGAGCACACACCCCAAACCATTTAGAGAAGCATCACTATACACCACAAATTCTTTACCTGATTCGGGCTGTACTAACACTGGTGCCTCTGTTAATAACTTTTTCAATTCTTCAAAACTCTGTTGACATTCTTCCGTCCATTCAAATTTAACATCCTTTTGGAGTAATCTAGTTATAGGAGCAGCAATTATAGAAAATCTATTTACAAACCGCCGATAATACCCAGCTAGCCCCAAGAAACTTCTAACTTCGGTTACGTTTTTCGGTGGTTTCCAATCAACAATGACTGAAATTTTACTAGGATCAACCCGTATACCATCACCTGAAATAATATGACCCAAAAATCCAACTTCTCGAAGCCAAAATTCACTTTTACTAAACTTAGCATACAGCTGCTTATTTCTCAAAGTTTGCAAAACTATCCTCAAATGCTCAACATGCTCTGTATCATCTTTTGAATAAATTAAAATATCATCTATAAACACCACAACAAATTTGTCCAAGTATGGCCGAAATATGCGATTCATTAAATCCATAAACACAGCAGGAGCATTTGTCAATCCGAATGGCATAACTAAAAATTCATAATGACCATACCTTGTTCTAAAAGCAGTTTTAGGCACATCCGACTCTTTTACCCGCAGTTGGTAATACCCAGATCTCAAGTCAATCTTTGAAAACCATGTCGCTCCTTTTAGCTGATCAAACAAATCATCAATTCTTGGCAACGGATACTTGTTTTTGATTGTCACCTTGTTTACCTACCGATAATCAACACACAACCTCATAGAACCATCCTTCTTTTCCACAAATAACACGGGAGCACCCGAAGGTGAAAAACTCGGCCTCACAAAACCTTTATCAGTCAACTCTTGCAACTGTGACTTTAATTCCTTCAACTCTGCTGGTGCCATTCTATACGGAGCAATCGAAATCAGAGCTGTTCCCGGTATCAAATCAATACTAAATTCTACTTCCCTGACTGGAGGCAAACCCGGCAATTCTTCTGGAAATACGTCTGCAAATTCACACACAACCGGCACTGATTCAACTTTCTTTTCAACTTCTTTTGTATTAATTACATACGCCAAATAAGCTTCATAACCCTTTCTCAGATATCTTTGAGCCGACATTGAAGAAACCACACTAGGCAATGCCTCTGATTTATCTGATTCAACCCGCAGAGTTTCACCATTTCCACACTTTAATTCTATAATCTTTTCTTTGCAATTTATTTTAGCATCATGCAATGTCAACCAATCCACACCCAAAATAACATCAAACTCATCAAACGGCAACAACATTAAGTCGGCCGGAAAGTAATGATCCCGAATCATTAAAGGACATTTCTTACATACTTTATCGACAGTCACACATTTGCCTAACGGATTCGACACTCTAATCATAAATTCTGTGTTCTCAACAGGTATATTCATACTAGACACCAATTTCATGCACACATATGAATGAGTAGAACCGGGATCAATCAAAGCAATAACATTAACATTATAGAGGGAAAATGTACCGGTAATCAATCAGGTGAGGAAGCATCTTCACGTGCTTTAATAGCATAAGTTCTAGCCGGAGCCCTTCCTTCAGGTCTAACTGGTGCATCCCTGGCTTCATTCTTACTGCTTGCTTCACTCCCAGCTTTTCTTGGATATCTTCCTCTCGAATCCGCCCCACTTGTTTTTTTATTCTGAAATTTTTCTTTTTCAGCTCTCTCTGGGCAGTCTCTAATAAAATGATCCGAAGAACCACATCGAAAACATTCATTTGCTCTACACGGACCAAAATGATTTCTACCACACCGCTGGCACTCAGGTTTAACAAATCTCGAGTTCCCTACACTGGCTGCCGAAGTAGTCTGGGATTTAGGACCCACATTTTGCTTCTTATAATTCCCATATGATTGCCCAGCTGAAGCTTGGGAACGAGGATTCATATTCCTTGACTTTCTAGGTTGCTGTGAAAATGAACCGCTCATCGGTCTTTTCTTCCAATTTCTAGTCTCAGCCTCTATCTTTTTCTTTTCTTTAAGTAATTCTTTGGCCTTACAAGCTCGATCAACCAATACTACCATTTCTTTTAATTCAAGAATTCCAACAAATACCTTGATGTCTTCGTTGAGCCCGTCTTCAAATCGTCGGCACATCTTGGCCTCTGTAGGAACATACTCTCTGGCATACTTACTTAATCGAACAAACTCTCTTTCATATTCTGTAACCGTCATATTACCTTGCTTCAGCTCAAGAAATTCTTTATGCTTCTGATCAATAAATCTTTCACTAATATATTTCTTCCGAAACTCTTCTTGAAAGAATTCCCAAGTTATTTTCTCTTTCGGTACCACCGAAATCAAAGTCTTCCACTAATTATAAGCTGAATCCCTCAACAAAGATATAGCGCATTTCAAACATTCTTCAGGTGTACAAGATAATTCGTCAAATACCCGGATTGAATTTTTAAGCCAGAACTCTGCTCTCTTGGCATCATCATCAATATTTGCTTTAAATTCTTCGGCCCCTTGCTTGCGAATTCTATCAACTGGAGTTCTGTGAAATTTCATCAGATCCATACCTTGAGGCATCGGGGGTACAGGTTGAGCAATTGGGGGAGGTGGGGGAGGTTGTACATTTGGGTTCGTACGAATGAACTCAGTGTACCATGCACTCATCATTTGGAGAAAGGCTTCCCGACCCCTTTCTCCTCCTCCCTGCCAACAGTAGGAGGTGGATTTTCAGTCGGCGCTGCTCCTTCAGCTGGAGCTGGCGCATTACTCTCTACTTCATCTACCACAGCTGGATCGGGATCCATTTACTATAAAAAAATCATTTAAAAAGGTCAGAAGTCACCACACTATCACAATTTATACATATGGCATGTATAGCAAAATCTGTACATACAACACGTAGTCCGAGAACCGATTAAACCTGCTCTGATACTACTAAATGTAACGCCCCCACGCCCGAGACCATCGCTGGAGTCGAGTATGAGGTGTTACTAAGCTTAGTTTAACATTTTTAGAACTTTGGATTATTGTTTCTACATTCACAGCTTTTAAGCTACTTGCGTCACAGTCACAAGAAAAATCATATCTCGAGTTAAGAAACTCGAAATCAAGATCCATAAATTTTCCCTGAATCTAGACTCATATACCTATCTATTAATTTTTTTCTAGAATTTTTGGTTGGGCCAATTAGTACAGTTTATTAGTTAAAGTTACCCCTGTTTCAGGACTCGACTGGTCTGACCTCTATTTACTACGAACCACATTTCTCTCTGTAAAAAATTCATATGACTATGAGATTTGTTTCTACTAAAACTAGACTCAATAAGGATTCTGATGATATAAAATATACCACCTAATTATATCTTCATAATTTATGATGAATTTCTAAAGTTGGAATAGGGGATTCAAAAACTGCTATGACCCTTTTTCACTAAAATTCAAATATCTTCTAACATATAATTTATTTACCTGTTTCATTTATTTCATGTGAAACTATACATAATAAGCTTCAATTTGATATGTAGTCCATCACCAAATTCAATTTCTATGATTTTAGTAAATTTTCAAACTCGCGTCAGTGTTGCTGCAGTATTCTGTTTATGGCAAATTTCATCCTTTTTATGAGTTTTTATGCACTAAGTATCTTAATAGTTTTCCTTAACATCAAACATAATCTACACTAACCATTTTCATAATTTATCATTATCAAGCATTTCCTCAACCATTCCACAACCATACCATAAGATCATTTTCACAAAATAGGTATATTGCTATACATGCCATACTTAAATTTACAAGCCATTTACCAAAAGTCTTCCGGATAGTGTGACTGAGCCTTCGACCTATCCCGACTCCTGAGCTGGCTTGTCCAAAACTACAATGAGTAAGAAGGAGGGAGTAAGCATAAATGCTTAGTAAGTTCATATGCAAATATTAAGTAACATAACAAACAGTTATACCAATCAACATTGGCATACATCACTAAAACACATATCACATTTCTAAACATCATTCCTCATCATCTTATTACCTTATAGTGGTTGTATCAATACTCAACCCGAGGGTTAAATACATACCTATCCAAAATAACCATTTCACATCACTCACCAATACTTCTCTTTACATCTCGAATATTCCTCCATTGAGTAGAACTTTACCCGTTGAACACATCGGAATATAATTCGGATACATGGATAATTTGCATATAAGTGCCGCATATTCAATCAAGCAATCATGTAACCCGCCCATAAGCGAACTTGGAATCAACTCAACGAGCTCGGGCGTTCGCATCCATAAGTGAACTCGAACTCAACTCAACGAGTTCGGATGCCTAGTTACATCTCACGAACTCGGACTCAACTCAACGAGTTCGGACATTCGCATCCTTAAATGAACTCGGACTCAACTCAACGAGTTCGGATGCTCAACCATCCTAGTGACATGTCACTTGTATCCTAATCTATTCCTAAGGTTCAAACGGGATTTTTCTCGAACACTTATCCTTGCTGTCTTCTGTAGAATGCCGAAATCAATACTCGGTAACAATTATATTTAACAAGTAGCTCACATAATTTACATATTATTTGAAATTAACCACAAAGCATACATTTCATAATGAAATTCAGGATAACACATAATTAATATCAATAACTTAAAAATAACAATTATGCTACATTATTTACACATGAACTTACCTTGGTACCAAAATACAAAGATTTTGCAATTTAGTCTACAATCTTTTCTTTTCCTCGACTGAGGTCGATTCCACGTCTTTCTTGATCTAAAATAACACATTTAGCTCATTTAATACTCACATTATGAAATTAATCCTTAACTCAAATTTTGGCAAAATTACAATTTTGGCCCTAAACTTTTGCATATTTACATTTTTGCCCCTAGGCTCGGGATTAAACTTTATACCTTATTCTTATGTTTTACAACATGCTGATCACTTTTCTCTTCTATGGCAACATCAAATTCTCACTCTAACATGTACTTGTGACTATTAGGTATTTTTACCGATTAAGCCCTTTTACTCGTTTTTGCTTAAAATCGAGTAGTACAAGTTGTCTAACATAATTTAAAACCCCATATTCTATCATAAAAAATCAAAATACACAAATTTCACCTATGGGTATTTTTCCAAATATAAACCCTAAGTTGAATTATTGTTAACATAAGCTTAATCGAGCTACCGGGATTCCAAAAATGTAAAGAACATTAAAAACGAGGCTTGGAATCACTTACTATGGAGCTTGGAAGCTTGAAACAAACCCTAGCTATGGAGAACCCTCGATATTTTGGCCTAATGAAGAAGATGGACAAAAATTGGCTTTTAATTTTGTTTTTAATTCATTTTAATAACTAAATGACCAAAATACCCTTACTACTAAACTTTCAAAAAATTCCTTCCATGTCCTAATTTTGTCCTTGAACTTAAAATTGGTCAAATTTCTATTTAAGACCTCTTCATTAGTATTCCAAAACAATTTCATACTAAAAACTTCTAGAATGCAAGTTTTGCAACTTATTCGATTTAGTCCCTACTTTCAATTTAAGCACTTTAGGCATAGAATTTCAGCACGAAATTTTCACACAATCATGCAATCATATCATAATCATCAAAATAATTATAAAATAATTATTTCTATCTCGAATTTGTGGTCACGAAACCACTATTCCAATTAGGCCCTAATTCGAGATATTACACCATCGGCCCCTATGTGACACGCCTTGCCAGACACTTCGGCCTCCTCAACACCGTGGCCCAGTCATCAGTGCTTGCCCTGATAGGTCAGATGTCTCCATAGGGAATCACGACTATGTTACACATGAGGATGATCGAGCGCCAACGTGGGACTAATCCTGCTCAGTACCGTCTCTTGCATGCCATTGATGAGGAGGATCTTGAGGACATCCCTGATGATGTTGCCCCACAACATGAGGAGCCTTCCACCGCGCCACCTAGGGAACGACCAGTTCATGCAGTTGCTTCATTGGCACATCTTTCTGACCGACTCGCCCATTTTGAGCAGTATTGCACTACACAGTTCGAGAAGATTCATGAGCGAGATTGGCAACGGGACTGACAGATGGACGATATGCAGGCCATAATGCAGCAGCTGTGCCAGTACTTTCATATCGCCACTCCAGCACCACCACCTAAGGGCCCCACCGACGAGGATCATTGAATCTTCTTATTTTTTTATTTATTCTTATTTTTATTTTATTTTATTTATTTTATTTTTATTTTTCTTTTGATTTTTATTTTCATTTCAATTTTATTATTTTCTTTTAAAAGACATATCTATATTAGTAAATTTTACTTTTTCAATTTTCTGGTATTTCTAACAAGTAATTCCACTACGCTCTCACCAACTCTTAATAAGCTCTTCACGATTCTACAGACTTCCAAGCAAAGCTGCTAGGAATATTTTACAGAATGAGAAAACAAATGGGAAACAATACCTCATGAGTGCCATGTTCAACGACCCAATTTCTTCATCTAGCCAAGAACAATGGCAGCTACCACTTTCCCCGAACACTCCATCCTCAGAATCAAGCTCCGCATCCATATAACAGGGAGTTTCACCTCCGTTCCTCTTATGATTTTCTTTATTCTGAATAATCTATCTTTGTACATAGAGGGCAATGTACATCTTAAGTCTGGGGGGTGAACATGAAACCTAACTTTTTGCATTATTCTCAAATCCCTGAATTTAGTCTTGTGCTTAAGTGATTTTCTCATAATATTGATAGAATGAATTCTGATTGATCTATAATTATTGTTGATATGTTGTGAATTAGACCAAGGGAATTATGCATGATTATTTGATTATAGGACCTTAAAGAATTGAGCATGATACGTTGATATTTTCAGAACTAAATTTTTTTTAGATTATTTTCCTAAATTGAGGTATTATATTGAAATCTTAAGTATACAGAAAGGACATCAAAAACCCAAATTTTTGGTGAGATTTTTGAGCCTTTTAAGCATATAACTTTCTTTCTTGCTCACTTCTTTTGTGGTTTGTGTCTGTCAACATTGAACTGTTATTCTAGAACTTGCTTCGATTATACATGTCAAGATTACACGTATGATTTGATATACTGAGATGATAAAGGCATTTAGGATTTAACCCATTTACTCCATAAAAAGCCTTTCCACATAATTAAACCCTTAGTGAAACCCCTTGAGCCTACTAACCCTTCTTCATTGATTAACCCTCATCATTAACCCATTAACCCATTATTGTTGAAATCCTCCTACTTAATTTGACCCTTTTTATCGAGATTGAATTTAATATTATTACCTCGCTATGTTCACCATTTTTTGTTACTGAATCATGAAGTATGATTTCTATATTGTGTCGATTTAACTTGTTCTTAAAAAAAAACTCTCAGTATTTATATTGTAATTCTCAGCAAGCTAAAGTTTTCATGAACTCATGTAAAATAGTTCTAGATATTTGTTTGTGGTTCAGTAATTAAGTTTTTGATAGTGGGGTAATATATTGAAATTATCTCGATTCTAACCTTTGTCTCTTCAGCTTGTATCCATACCTGTAACCTAATCCCCATTACAACCATGCAAAGACCTTTTGATTAGTGTATCATATCATTTAAAAGTGGTGGAGATTTGATTTTCATGCAAGCCTATGGTAATAACTTTTCATGTTAGACAATCAAGTGCTTAATCTTGAACCTTAAACACTTTGAGTGACTTGAGTGAATCTTTAGTGAGGATGTCATCTCTTGTATATTTAGGACTAAAGTTAATTACTTAGAGGAAAGAGATTACCTATGATTTTATTATCAAAATATTCGATTTAGATTGTTTGAGGCTTTTAGTGCCCCTATAGTTAAATTCTCACTGTATGATTTTTCAGGGAATAATTTGTAACATTATCAGTAATGCTTATACGATTGAAAGGAATGAATTTTGGCAGTAAATGAGAATTTTGCTTGAGGACAAGCAAATGCTTAAGTGTGGGCATATTTGATAAACACAAAATTATACATATCTATACCCCAAATACTTAGCATATTTATGGATGTTTATTACTAGATTTGTGGATTTTGGTGCTCTTAATCTGGTTATTTCATGTTTTGTACTCAGGAGAGCACCAAGAGTCGAAAAGAGCCAAAAAAGAGCTAAAAAGGGACAAAACAGACCAAATTGAGAAGATGACACGGCCTAAGCCTTGCCACATGGGCATCTCACATGCCCGTGTTCTTCGGGGGTGTCGACCAAGGTTTTCACGATTCACACGGCCTGGCCATTGAGCCCACACGGCCGTGTGTAATTTAATGGATCGAACACGGCCTGGTAATCACGTCACACGATCGTGGCACATGGGCATGTCCCTTTTTCAAAGAGTTGTAGTTTACACGGAAAAGGGTACTTAGGGAGAAAGAAAGCCAATCCAAAGCCTATATAAACACCCTAAGTGTGACCTAGAAGGAGGCCGCTCTTTCCAGAACTTTTCTGGAATACAGAACCACACGCCAGGAATTACTTGAAGAAAGCCAGACGATCCATCTCAAAAGTCGGAGCTACTCCAAGACTGAAGATCTCTCTCAGAATTCCTTTAGGGGTTTTAGAGTTTTCTTTATGTTTTTTTATTTTCATACTCTTGAGATGTACTCTTATTTTATTATGAACTAAACCCCTTAGATACCTAAGGCAGATAAAACCTATGATGGATCTTGTTATTATTATCTGAACTATATGATAAATACTTGATTTGTTCTTAATTATGTGTTCTTAATGCTTGAGTTAATATTCCGGGTATTAATTCATGATTTGATGTGCTTATGGAGAGGAGGAATAGACCCTGCCTAAGAGTAGATTTGGCATAATTAAGCGGAGTTAATCGACCTCCTAGAAATAGGGTTATGAGATTTTGCCGGATTAGGGTGAAACCTAATATGGGAGTCCATAGAGTGATTTACTGCTTCCCTAGGTGTTTTAATTAAGAAAGAGATTTTGATTAGTTCAACTGAGGGTTAGACGTTATTAGTCTCGAAAGGGATAATAACTTAGGTTAGGGAGTCTCACGGATCAAGTCAAGTGAATAAATCGTCCGGTTCAGAGTCAGATAACAAGTGAAATCTAGGTGGAGTCCTCTTTGGGTGTCGTCTTTATCAATTGCTTCTCTTGAAGTCTTTTTCCAAATTTTCTCTTTGCTTTAATTAAATTATTTAATTAGTTTAAATAATTAGTTTAATAAACAAACCGTTTTATTTCTAAGTTAGATAATAAAAAGATAGTTATTACTAGTACTTTTGGTTCCCTTGGGTACGATATCCCGGTCTTGCCGTTACTATACTATTGTTCGATAGGTGCGCTTGCCTTTTCGTCGTGATAATAGTTAGTCTAAGTTTGATCTTCATTATAAATATTTATTACTTGTTACGAATCACGCGATCAATGACCAAGGAACATGCCTGTGTGTTTAGGCTGTGTTCTCCACACGGTTGAGACACACGGTCGTGTCTCTGTCCGTGTGTTTACTACCATGCAAACTGACCTAAAATTTTAAGTGCAGAGGACACACGGCCGGGCAACATGCCCATGGGGGCTGACCGTGTGTCACACACAGCCTAGACACATGCCTGTGTGTCTACCCATGTAGACCTTTTTAGAGCTATTTTCCAATCCTTTAGTCACCCTCTATCATCCATACACACTTAGGGATTTCAATAGTATGTAACATGGCCTAATTATACTTTTAAACAACCTTGACATAACTCATTGCATGCTAACCTCATCTCGTTGGTTTAGTACATGCTAGATTATCCTTTTCATATTAGGGATTAACATAGTACAAATTACCTTTTTACACTTAGGCCATATTATAACCATATACCATTGTACGCTATGTCCACTCTCAAATTATTAGGTCCCATTTCAGTCATCCATTTATGAAGCCTCATCATCATATCTCATGAAACATTTAAACATAGATATGCATCATTAGTAGGTTTACAACCTACATCAATATGATCCATATCTCATGGCCATTTGCAAAAGAATAAGTATACCATTTAAGCCCTTACAATGGCTAGCAAAATGACACATGTAACAAAATAACCAAAAATTCTATATATGTCATTAAACAAAATAAAAGTATCTATATACCAAAGCGAGACAAGTCGATAGTGTGTTGATTCTCCAATCGTCTTCCAATCTTCACGAGTCTTCGAGCTCTATAAGATACGGTAAAGAGAAGGGGGTAACCATTTATATGCTTAGTAAATTCAGATAACTGGAAAGCAAACTTACTGGTTAATTGGCACACAACCATATTAAGCAATAATTCCAACAAGTATGAAATAGTTTCCTTATCACATACACTCAATCATCAAGTTAGTCTCATAACAATACATCATGTCATTAGTCTTAGATGAGCTCATCAATTCAATATTCTCATTCTTTATTTTAGCATGTTAATTCTCATTGAATTTCTAGGAAATCTCAATGGATAACCATTTACTATCAAATCATATAAGTGATCATCTCAAGTAGGCATTTTTGAATGTTGGTTAGTGGCATCTCATTCCTTCTGGTTACATTTTTGAATCTTTGGCATCGATCACATTACTTCATGTAGGCATATGCATATTTAAACAGGTTTGGCCAAAAGAAATGACATGTAATACTTTGGGTGCAGTTCATGATCGTAAAAAATGTCCCCAACTAGGGGATGAATGGAAATGGTACAAAATATCGACTACTTTTCTCTCGAGTACACATCTTTTAAGCATCTGATCTGCATATTGCTTAAACAAAAATGGTTCCTTCCAAAATAATATCTAACACCATGAAGGAATTTCCTCCTTTATTGATATGTCAAATTGGGTGGCATTAAACCAGTAGCTAAAAAGTTAGCATAATCTGCAAACCATGGAGCTTTGTGGACATGACTTACCTAAAAAATGTGTTAGTCTTAAAAATACTCATTAATAGGAACAGAGGAGTGGGTTTCGTCTTTTTGCTCCAATTTGGACAAATGGCCTGCCACTTGATTCTCTACTCCCTTCCTCTTCTGTATCACCAAATCAAACTTTTGGAGTAACAAAATCCAATGAATCAATTGTGATTTTGCATCTTTCTTTGACATTATATATTTAATGGTCGTGTGATCAGTAGAAACCGTCAGTTTTGTGTTTATAAGATATGAATCAAATTTGTAAAAAGCAATTACAACAACAAGTAGCTCTTTTCT
This sequence comes from Gossypium hirsutum, assembly GCF_007990345.1. Taxonomy (NCBI): domain Eukaryota; kingdom Viridiplantae; phylum Streptophyta; class Magnoliopsida; order Malvales; family Malvaceae; genus Gossypium; species Gossypium hirsutum. The sequence goes on along the minus strand of NC_053424.1, from coordinate 99,205,013 downwards.
ATTATCGTATAATTTAATTCTGCTCCTATCAAGGTTCTACTAACATAATAGATGGGATGAAAAATATTATTCCTTCGTTGTCTTAACACAGCTCCTACCGTATAGCTGTTCGCATCACACATCAGTTAAAATAGTGAACTCCAATCTGGGGTAATGATGATTGGTACTGAAATTAATCTTTTCTTCAACTCTTCAAAAGTTGTTAAACAATCACCATCAAAATTGAATACTGAATCTTTCTCCATCAGTTTACAAAGAGGTTCAAAGATTTTGGAGAAATCCTTAATGAATGTCTTGTAAAACCCAGCATGTCCTAGAAAACTACTAATGCCCTTCACAAACATTAGAGATAGGAGTTTCTAATAACATCTATCTTTACCTTGTGTACTTCTATTCTTTGTCTTATAATTTTGTGTCCCAAAACAATGCATTCTTTCACCATGAAATGACATTTCTTCCAGTTGAGAACGAGGTTCATCTTTTCGCATCATTTGAGCACTTAGGCCAAATTATATAAATAGTTATCATAAGAGTCTCCAAACATAAAAAAACCTCATCCATAAACATTTTGAAAAAAAAAATTCAACCATGTGAGTGAATATAGCCATCATACACTTCTAAAAAGTTGCAGATGCATTACATAAATCAAAAACCTTACGCTTGAAAACAAACATACTGTATGGACATGTGAAGGGTATGCTAATCTTCTAGGGTTACAAGGATTTTATTATATCTTGAATAACCGTCGAGGAAATAATAGTAATCATGCCCTGCAAGTTTGTCTAGCATTTGATCCAAAATGGTAATGGGAAATGATCTTTTTGAGTTGCCTTATTCAAATTACGGTAATCAATACAAATCCTCCAACCTGTAACTATTCTGGTTGGAATCAACTCATTATTTTCATTATTTACAACTATGATGCCACCCTTCTTTGGCACACATTGGACTAGACTCACCCAATAGCTATCTGAGATGGGGTCAATGATTATCGCATCTAGCCACTTGATGATCTCCTTCTAGACCACCTTTTTTATGAAAGGGTTTAACCTTCTTTGACCATCAATAGTGCCTTTTTCACCAACTTCCAAAATGATTTTATGTATGCAAAAAGATGGGCTAATACCTCTAATATCAGCTATCGTCCAACTGATTTCCTTCTTAAATTTCTTCAAGCCATTAATTAGCTTCTGCTCTTTATTCTTAGTTAAATTACTTTAAATAATCACAAATAAAGTAGAAAAATTACCTAGAAAATATATTTATGGTGAGAAGGTAGTACCTTTAACTCTAACTTTGGCAGTTCTTCAGATGAGGCTGTCAACTACTTATACTCACGAGATTCCAAATTCAAAGACTTAAGATGGGGTTGTGAAGTGAATCCCTTCAATTCGGCTTCCAATGCAGCTTTATCTCTATCATCTTCATCATCACTTAGCAGCTATGATGGCAAGTGTAACACCCCTAACCTGTAACCGTCGCCGAAATAGGTTAAGAGGCATTACCAGACTTATAATAACATTCAGAACAATTATTAACAAATAATCATATCATTTCAGTAAATGTCATTCATTCACATTTAATAAGAACTTAAATCGAGCATACAAAGCCTAACTCATGCATTTGGGACCAATCTGATAACATATAGAAGTTTTGAAAACATAGAAAATTTTTCACCTTTTAAAAGGTCACACGCTCATGTGAACAAGTCGTGTACCTCACATGGCCTTAGACACGCCCGTGTGTCTAAGCTGTGGAAAAATAGGGCATACATACTGACTTATCCACACGGCCACAAGACACGCTCATGTGCCAGACTGTGTAAAAACTAGGGAGGCTACTGACATGGGCGCACGGCCGACCAAATGCCCGTGTGCCTGGAACGACGAAAATGTGCAATTGTACACAATTGCAACAAGTAATAAAGTGACAAATAAATGTCGAGTTATCGTACCCACAAGGACTGTGAACAGGATTATTTATTAATGCAATTTAAAATACTTTGGTGAAGAAAAATATTTTGTTTCAAGAGGGTGACTAAAAACTTAAGAAAATTAAAATAAAAAATAAAAAATGAAGTAAAAGAAAGTTCTAATGCACGATTTCAAAATAAGATTTAATCAAGATGATATAATTATGTTGGATTAATTACACTTCTCTTCTTAGAATTATTAAGTTTATGTTTATATTGTTATGAATAAAATCACGGCAACCCGGTAATTTGCTAACTTATGAACATACTTATATACCAAAATCCATTCATCTCTTGACATATCCCTATGTCAATTCAACAAACTAAACAGATTCCAGTAAGCTAACATGTTATTGCACATACATACTCATTAAATTGAACTAATCTCTTGCATATCCCTATGTCAATTCAAACGATTAATTAAATCTAACAAGCATATAAAAGACTATGTGAGGTAACAAGGTATCCGTACCTTGAAACAGTTTAATCACAATAATCTTGCAAGTTATGCAAGGCAATAAGATCGCCAGATACGTTACTAATTTAACCTTCAGCTACCTTAGAAGAATAAACATGCACTGATCAAGTACTATGTCAATTAATTACAATTTCAATCCATTTAAATAATTAATTCACTAGTTACCTCACAGTCGTAACACAACAATAATCTAGGCATGATTTTACTTAATCAAGCATTTTACTGAGGCCTATAACAACATAAACACAATTTTAACAATTTAAGAAGACGAAATGCAATCAACCCAGCAAGAATTAAATTCAAGCTAAGCTAATTAAATTAACCATTCCAACAACATGAATACTCATAGATATGTTCATCATAACAACAACAAAAATTAAAGAGATAGGGAACAAGAATCAAATCAGGTGGTTTTCCGAGGCTTAACTTGGTTGCTCTGTTCTTCCTTCTTGTTTCCTCGCCAATCAAGGCTTCGATGAACACTCAATTTGTAACACCCCGTACCCGAGACCGTTGCCAGAGTCGGACATGAGGGGTTAACAGACTTAATTCACTTATTTTAACAGTCCATTTTAAAAATTTCCAGACAGCTGACTAACTGCGTCACTGTCACCTTAAAAATCATATCTTGAGTTCCAAAACTCAAAAATTAGTTTCGTAATTTTTCCATGAAACTAGACTCATATATCCATCCAAAAATTGTTTTCTAGAATTTTTGGTCGAGCCAATTAGTACAGTTTATTAGTTAAAGTCTCCCCTGTTTCAGGGTTCGACTACACTGACCTTTGCGCATTACGACTTGGATATCTCCCTGTACAGGGCTTCAATACTGATGCCGTTTGTTTATATAGAAACTAGACTCGAAAAGGAATCTATAAATATATGGCATGACTTCTAATTATAATTGGTTATTTTATAATGAATTTCCAAAGTCGGAACAGGGAATCCAGAAACCGTTCTGGCCCTGTCTCACGAAAACTTAAATATCTCTTAACATACTGTTCAAATGATCATTTCGTTACTTTCCTATGAAAATAGATTCATCAAGGTTCGATTACATAATTTATTCACTATTTAACTCCATTCCTACTATTTTTAGTGATTTTTCACATTCACGTCACTGCTGCTATCAGCATCTATTTTTAAGGTAGACTTTACCTATTACATAGTTTCCATGATTCAACTAGCCCTTTTGCATATATAGCACAAAATATGATCATGATTAACCATTCCAATGGCTAATTGTTCCCAAACATTTCCATACCTCTTAATGAACATCATACAAGACGATTATAATATTAAGCTCAAAGTGTATATAAGCCATTTTCGTATGGCTATCCAAATTTATACAAAACCAAAGGGTCCATGACCAACAACAAAAAGGGTAGTCCTATACATGCCATTTCAAAGTTCAACCAAAAGTGTACCAAAAGGGGCTTTGATAGTGTGGGAGACTTCGACTTCAATAATCCCGAGTCCGATAGCTGACGAACCAAAATCTATAAAACAGAGATTCAAAGAACGGAGTAAGCATTTAATGCTTAGTAAGTTTTGAGCAATGGAATTAGGCTCAACTGAAGTATAGCATTCATATAACTAAACGGATAATTTCATATACACATATATTCTCAAAAATCAGTCCTACTTCACATTTCCAACCCTTATATTCATACATAAGGGATCAACTTAACCAAAACCGGAAGCTCCTTAATCGACTGAGTGAATACTATTTAAGAGGAATCAATTAATCCAATGCATGTACAACACATACCTCGTTGTTGAGTTTTTACGAGTGTATTAATTGAAATTATTACAGCAGATCGCTCATTCCCAAATCACGTACCTTCGGAATTTAACCGGATATAGCTACTCGCTCAAATGCCTTCAGGACATAGCCCGGTTAGAGTAACTTGCACAATTGCCTTCGGGACTTAGCCCGGATTTAGTAACTCACACAAATGCCTTCGGGACTTAGCCCGGATTTAGTAACTCGCACAAATGCCTTCGGGACTTAGCCCGGATTTAGTAACTCGCACAAATGCCTTCGGGACTTGCCCGGAACTAGTCACTAGCGCAGATGCCTTCGGGACTTAGCCCGGTTATCATCCAAATATTCATACACATATCAATAAATCATGACACATCTATATTTCATTTTCATAATTGGAGTTCAAACACACGTCACATATTAAGCGATCCCATTTTCGGCTCACTAGCCACATACAAACAGCATGGTTTAATTTGCTTTATGACACTATCTCTATGCACATACGGCTACCCGTCATACGTATAGACTAATTAACTCAACATATGATTCAAGTAGAATCATCATATCACCGCATATTTGTTATGCTCATACATCATGACTTAATCAAATCGGTAACTAAGTCTCGTTACTCGAAAACTTACCTCGGATGTCGTCGAACGATTTCGATGGCTATTCGACCACTTTTTCCTTCCCTTTATCGGATTTAGTTCCCCTTTGCTCTTGAGCTTAATTTAACAAATAAATTGATTTAATCATTTGAGCATCGAAAAGAGGAACTCAAGGTACTCAGCCCATATATATACATTAGACATTAAAGTCACATACATGTGAAATCATGCATCAACTCAACATATTAACCCACACTCCCTTTTAGCCGATTGTCTAAACCAAGATAAAGGCATCAATATACTTGCCTCTAACCGAATACATGCAACACTAATCTTCTCATTTGGCTGAGTATGCATGTATATGTTGAGGCCAATTATATACTTAATACCACCCATAAATGGCATACCAATACATCATGTTCAAACATATATATATGTGCAAGAGCCGAATCATAAGGTTGATTATAACCATTTCATATATTTTCATCATATACCCGAATGCACAAATACATTATAATAACTTCCAACTCAAATCATGTTACAAATTTATACTTCACAAGGATAAATCATTAACCAAATATAAACATATATCCGAATTCACATGTATATTTTATTTTTACATGAAGCATAGCCGAATCATTTTAACCATGAGTAACATAACAAGCATAAATCATACTTATGGATATACCATGGCCGATTGCTTCATGAAGTTGCTAAAACCTACCTTTTTCAAATTCTCACACACACTCTATCATCTTCATACCTCACCAACACAGCATCAAACATCCACCAAGAAGACAACACCCATGGCCGAGTATCATCTCCCTCACATAGCAAAGATTTAAACCATGGGCTAGTTAGAACTCAAGCTAACAACTAAAAACATGCATGAATCTCATGGCACAACATCAAACTTACCTTAACCTAGATACAAGTACGGCCGAACCTCTTCCTAATCCTCTTCCAAGCCGAACATGAAGCAAGAGCTCATTCCTTCTCCCTTAGAACTTTCGGCCAAAAGAAATGGAAAAGGATGGACACTTTTTTTTTCTTTGTTTTCATCATATTCCCTTTCATTATTTTATTACCATGCCCCTTATTTTATTTTTCCTAACATACATCACTAACATAACATGTTTGTGACATGTTTCCACCCATAGCATGGCCGGCCACTATGCTTTAATTTGGCTAATTTGACATGCAAGGACAAGCACTTTCCCACATATATTAATAGGCCACTTTAACACTTGCCTAGCATATTTCTAAATTGTCTCACATAAGTCCCTACTAATAAATTTCACATACACTGACCAAATTAAAGTATGGAACTATCACACAAGCATTTACGCACATCATAAACACATAATAAAACCTTTAATTATTTATAAGACTCGGTTTCATGGTCCCGAAACCACTTTCCGACTAGGGTCAACTTAGGGCTGTCACACAATTGTTGCTCTAAAATGGTTGAATAACACCCCATTTCCAAGGGAAGAAATTGGCACAAGAGCAAGGGAATTGAAATGGAAAAATGAGAGAAAAAGAATGAGGGAGGAGAGAAGTGTTGCGAAATGAATGAGGAATGAATGAGATGCTTTGAATGATCAGCCAAGGGGGGCTTTTATAGCTGAGTGTGGCAGCTGAAATTTGCTAAAAATAGTAGCTAAAGAGCCACCCCTTTATGTGGCAAAGTTGATGCTTTCAACTTTGCTCAAAATGGCGTGGGGCAAATCCAAAAATCCATCAATTGTGGAGGGGTTTGAATGCAACTTTGACAAGAATTCAAGGCCTTCTTTGCAAGCTTAATTAATCAGCTAATAAGCTGATTTGGGTCAGCATATGGCCGGTTTTGGGCTGCCCAATCTTTGGCCTGTTCACTTCAATAGGTTCGGTTCAACTGGACCATTTTTTCCATAATTAATTAATATTAATTTATTTAGCCCAAATTAAATTGGGTATAAATTAAAATTAATTATATTATGAATTAATACACATAATTGGACCATCTTAGGCTGGAAATTAATTCTCCTTGATACTTCAAATTGCTTCTTGGTTTTGTGCTTCAAGTAGTGTCTACCGAGCCATTTTTTACCCTTTGCGCAATTCTGTCGAAAATAACCAAAATTACTCAAAATTAATTATCAAATTAACTAAAATTCATCATGTTCATATTATAAGTATAATTTAATTATTTTTCGACAAGAATTTAATTGAAACGGTATGATTTTAAGCTAAAAAGGGTATGTAAAAATGCGTAAATTTTCGTGTTTCCACACCCTCAAACTTAATCCATTGCTCATCCCGAGTAATGCACAAATTGTGAAAAGAATTTCTCGGAAACATCTTTGAGAAACTCCTTCAGAACAACATTTTTCCCAAAATTATGAATTTAATATACTTATGCTAAAAGACAAGAAATTTGATAGTTATGCTACTTATGTATACATATTGTTCAAATTAATCTCAACAACTGTTGATCAACCGTAATTTATACATATTTTTATCCCATGCTTAGCACATTTATGGATGGTTTCTCCTTAGATTTGGTGAATTCGATGCTCCTAATCCTTTAATTTCATGTTTTATACTTAGGTGAGCATAGGAGAGTAAAAAGAGCGAGAAACGAGACGAAAACAGAGAAAATAGACCCACATGGGAAATCAACACGGCCTAGATTTCCTCATACGGGCGTGTCACACGGTCGTGTCCATTTGGCAAGATCGAAGCACGACTTACACGGGCAGACTACATGCCCGTGCCTATTCAACAGCCTTGACCACGGGCTGGAGTAATCAGACACGAGGGTGTCATACGGGGCGTGTCCCTATCGAGCCCAAGTATAGCCCTATTCGGAAAAGGCCACTTTTGAGGACTCTTAGGCATTCTAAAGCCTATTTAAACACCAGAGGAGGCACTTAGAACAGACACGCGGAGTAGGAAGCAAGGAATTATGTAAGGGAAGCCGATTGGTCCATCTTAGAAGCTGGATTCATTGTCAAGACTAAATATCTCCCTTCAATTTCCATTCAGGGGTTTTTGGTTTTCTTTATGTTTTGTAATCATTATTCTTCTGAGATGTTTTATTTTATAATTATGAACTAAACCCCCTAAATACCTAAGGGGAATAAAACCTAAGACAGATCTTGTTACTATTATCGGAATTGTATGATAAATATTTGACTTGTTCTTAATTATGTGTTTTTAATTCTTGTTTTAATATTCCAAGATATTGATTCAAGTTAATGCTCTTATTCAGAGGAGGAAAATACCCTATCTAAGAGTAAATTTGTCATAATTAAGCGGAGTTGATTGCACGCCTTGATTAGGGTGAAACCTATTAAGGGGATCCATAGATCGAGTTAATGCAACACAAGGCGTTAATTAGAAAGATATTTCAATTAAATCAACCTACGGTCAGATGTTATTAGTCTCGAGAGATATAATAATATAACTTAGGGATTTCTACGAATCAAGTCAAATGAATAAATCGTCTGATTCAGATTCAAATAACAAGTGAAGTCTAGGTGGATTTTTCCTTGGGTATTGTCTTAATCAATCAAATTTTCCCAAAAGCTTTTCCCCAATTTCTCTCTGTGCATTCTTAGTTTAGTTAATTAGTTTAGATAAACAAACCCTTTATTTTTACGCTAGATAATAAAAAGAAAGTAATTACTAGTACTCTTGGTTCCTTTGGGTTCGACAATCCTGTCTTGCTAAAGCTATACTACTGTTCGATAGGTACCCTTGCCTTCATCGTGAAAATAGTTAGTTTCAAGAATGATTAATTATAAGTTTTTAAAACCTGTCGTGAATATAACGTACCAAGTTTTTGGCGCCATTGCGGGGATCTAGGATATTAGGAACACTCGATTTTTATTACTTTAGCCATTCTATTTTATTTTCAATTTAAATTTTTATTTTCTTTTCTAATTTTTTCTTTTATTCGTTCTTGGCAGGTTTTTATAGTGTATGACTAGAAGAAACCCGTCAGGACCATTACTGTTTGATAGTGAGATCGATTGCACATTTCGCAGAAACTGCAATTGCTGCTAATTAGATCCTACTCCACGTACTATGTATGATTATGCTAAACCTTCTTTAACAAGAACTGAATCGAGCATAGTTAGGTTTGCTGTTGCTGCAAATAATTTTGAATTGAAACCTAACACCATTCAAATGATCCAACAGTTTTTTCAGTTTGATGGTTTATTGGACGAGGGTCCCAACACTCACTTGGTAAATTCTTAAGTTTTACGACACTTTTAAAATCAAAGGCATTTCTGATGATGCCATTCGCCTTCGGTTGTTTCCCTTTTTGTTGAGGAATAAGAATAAACAATTGTTGAGCTCGTTACGACTAGGGTCAATCACTACTTGGGAAAAATGACCGAAAAGTTTTTAAAATATTTTCCGCCAGCTAAAACAACCAAATTACATAATGATATCTCCTCTTTTGTGCAGATGGATTTAGAAACACTCTACGATGCATGGGAGAGATACAAGGATTGTTGAGAAGGTGCCCTCACCATGGGTTACAGCCCTGGCTACAGGTTCAAACGTTTCACAATGGCCTGAATCCTTCGACTAGACAGATGATCGACGCAGCCGCTGGTGGAACTATAAATAATAAGACACCTAAGGATGATTATGAATATATAGAAGAGATGTCACTGAATAATTATCAGTGGCAAGTCATGAGGAAAAAGGCAACGAAAATAGCTGGCATTTTTAACGTCGATCAGTCACCATGTTCTCTAATCAGGTAGAACTTTTAATAGAAAAATTAACGATTTTCTTGGTTTTTCACAGGTTCATCCAGTAATGCAGTGCGAAGCAAGTGGAGGTGGATCCAACATGGAGAACGAGTAGTTAAAGTACATGGGTAATAATCCTCGATCTCAGAATAATCCTTATAGTAATACTTACAAGCAGGTTGGAGGAAGCACCCAAATTTCTCATGGGGAAGCCAAGGGAATCAGAGACCACCACCTCCACCCTTCCAACAACCACCCTCCAACAAGAGAAAAAGCCAAACTTTGAGGAGATGCTAACAAAATTCATCTCGGTGTCAGAAACTCGTTTTTAGAATACTGAGCAGCACTTAAGAATCAACAAGCATCGATTCAAGGGCCAAAAACTCAGATAGGTCAGCTCGCTAAATTGATATCTGAACGACCACAAGGTAGCTTGCCGAGTAACATTGAATCTAACCCAAGGGAGCAACTCAATGCAATTACCATTCAAGATGAGGAAAGGTTAGTTGCAGCTGAACCAGAACCGAGGCAAAAAATTATGTTAAGTAAAGGTAAAGGTGAGGTGGACCAGAATGACCAGAAACTGGTAAGTAAAGAGTACAAACCTCGTGTGTCGTATCCTAACGCGATAAGGAAAGACTGCACAGACGAATAATTCAGTAAATTCCTTAAATTATTAAAGAAGTTACATATTAACTTACCGTTTATTGAAGCTCTTTCGCAGATGCCAAACGCAGTCAAATTCCTAAAGGAACATTTAACAAATAGGCAGAAGTTGGATGAGGCATCACATGTAGAGCTAAATGCGGTTTGCTCAGCCATACTGCAAATAAGCTGGCCAACAAATTAAAAGATCCAGGGAGTTTTACGATTCTCTGTTTAATTGGTAGCCTAGATGGTAATAATGCTTTGGCGATTTAGGAACTAGTACAATGTTATGCCTTACAAAATGTTTAAGCAACTAGGTCTTGGGAAACCCAAACAAACTAGAATGAGTATTCAATTAGCCGATGAAACAATTAGATTTCCTAGGGAGATTATTGAAGATGTACTCGTTAAAATTGACAAATTTATATTCCTAGTTGATTTTGTTGTTCTAGACATAGAGAAGATAGTAACGTTCCTTTAATTTAGGGAGGCCCTTTTTAGCAACTACTAAAACAATAATTGATGTTGGCATAGGTGAATTCACACTTTGTGTGGGAGACGAAACAATCACCCTTCAAGCTCGTAATAAGAGTAACATATCAAAACTTGAAGATGGTTGTATAAATCATTTTACTAAAACTGATCATGTGGTGAAACCTACTTTGCAGGAAATAATTTCGAAGAACCTACATGAGCCATGTTCAAGCAACAACAAAGAACCTATCTATGAAGAACGAAGGCTACAAATCAAGGAACTAGATGAATGGCGGACACATAAATGAGGACACACGATAAACGAAAACCACGCTATGACGATCTCAATGTCACACCAAATCAACTTAAGGAAGAGACAAAGTACTACTAGATGCAGCAGACCCTCGTATTGCCACTTCTGAACCTAAGGAGCAATCTCTCTTAGGTACTCAGTATTTTCCCATATGGTACAGTCGAGGTAATTCATCCCAAATTCGGTACATTAAGGTAAATAGTACTCGTCTTAAACCTTATGTTGATAAAATTGATAGCAGGGACGAGGAGTGTAAACTCCTCGCACCACTATGACCATGCACCAGAAAGATAAGTCGAGCTTAGACTATAAATAAATGCTTCTCGGGAGCAACCTGAGCACTAATGATGATAACTTCTTTAAAAATTTACTTTTAACATCTAATCACTAACTAAGTCATTGAAACACAGGTTCTCTAATCCACACGGCAGGGCACACGGGCATGCCTTGGGCCGTGCCACACCACGAGAGGAGACACGGGCGTGCATTACGGTCGTGTGAAAATAGGGCAAAATTTTTCCTTAGCAATGGATACTATAAGTGGCCACGGCCGTGCGACGTGGCTGTGGGCGAGTCTGTCAAACCAACACGGGCGTGCGACACGCCCGTGTCTAGGAACCGTGGTTGAAATTGAGAATTTAGCATTGTCATACGACACACCCGTGCCCACCACCCGTGCTTAAGACTGATAAAACAACATGGGCGTGCGCAATGGAACACGAGAGTGGGAGAAGCGAATGAAGCAGGACATGGTCGTGCGACACGGCCGTGGGCAACAACGCGTCCAAAGAGCAGGGTGTGTGCAAGTCTCAAACTCACCCAAATTTAAAAAAATTGTGAAACACACGGGAAAAAATTAGGGCACACGGGTGTGCCCCACGGCCTTGTGCCCCAAAATCTATATTAACCCCTACTATTCATCATTCCCTTCCTCCAAAATCCCTAACCCTAGCCGCTACAACTTCACACGCCCTACCTGTCATGCCGTGCGCCGACCATAACATCACTTTTGACGATCCAAAGCTCCCCCCTCTTGCATTTGTTCATTTTTTCCCTCTATTTTCTTTATTCTTTTACTTATTTCATGATATTTTGTTTTATTTTGAGCAAATAGTCATAGTTATCATGATGGAAATTTGCAATGTTAGTCAATACATTTTGCTGCATTCATCCATTTTTCTTGTTTCCATAGATTTCATGCTTACCCATATACATTCATTCACTAGATATTTCCATTAGCATTACTCTCGTAGTCCTTTTCATAGTAATGACGCACTTTATCTTATTGGGTTTTTTTTTAGCATAGTTGTTCTTTCGTACTTGACTTCTAGGAAATATCTCTATTAATTTTACCATACATATTTTTCATGCTATTTTTGTGAGTAATTTTATTTTTATTCTGACTTGTCATTGCAGGAATACTATGTCAACTTCATGTGGCAAGAAGAATGTCGTCCCCGCTTCGAAGAAAAGGAAATAAGCAACATCCTTCTCGAGTCCTGTCGCTGAGATCCGTCACCCTTTCCTCTAGTTCTCATTGGGACCCCAGGAGGAACTATTTCAGATATTACGAGCCCGAACCCTAGGTGTGGGCCGCTGTATTGACTGGGCCGCACTCGAACAAATTTAGATGGATGACGTGGTCTGAGCCCTCTGACGACTGGATCGTGGGGGCTATTCTTTGAGATCATCGAGCCGACATACCTCGAGTTCACGATGGAATTCTGCTCGACCTTCCATCTTCAAGTTGTCATGACAAACTTCGACGATCCTAGAACGGTCCAGTTCTGCCTTGGTGGTCTAGTGCACTAGTTGAGCTTACCAGAGTTTGGAATTGCACTAGGGCTGTACACGAAGGAGTTCATGGACGACAACGAACTCAACACCCTCCATCACCACATCCATTACTCTCTCTCAAAGTGCTAGAAGGACCTCGTCCCTGTCTCAGCCACCTATGATCCTAGCTGCTTAAGGCATCGGCCCTTGCCCCATCCCTGCGATACCTACAAGCCATCTTGTCCCACACTCTGACAGGACGGGGAGAGAGCACCAGCATCGTCAACACTCACGACGCTTATTTCTTGTGAAGCATGGAGAACAGGCACGTCTTCGACCTTGCCTACTTCATTTCCCTCCCCATCTGCCATCAGACGGAGCGACATAGGAGATGAGTCATCTCTATCGGGCCCTATATGACTCAATTGGCTCGGTACTTTGGGCTCCTCAACACAGTGGCACAATCATCCTCCCTCACTCTTATCGGTAAGATGTCCCTACAGGGAATCTCGAGCATGCTACATATGAGGATGATCGAGAAACGATGTGGCACCCACCCTCCTCAGTACTGCCTCATCCAGTCCACCGAGGAGGAGGACCCAGAGGACATTACAGATGATGTCCTTCCACATCATGAGGACCCACCATCTCAGCCACCACCCATCCATCGTCCAGTTCATGCAGCGGCTTCATGCTCTGACATCTCTGAGAGCCTTACTCGATTTAAGCAACAGTGTTTTCAGCATTTTGATCACATTGATGCTACTCTTCATCAGATTTGTCAGCACCTTCCCAGCTCATCGCCACCACCACCTCGCGAACCATCCGACGATGACGATGTTTAAAAACTTTTTATTTATTATTTTTATTTTCACTTTTATCTTTATTTATCTTCTTTAAGTACTTTTATTTCATTTTCCTTTAATATTAGTTTAATTTTAGTTTTTACAATTTTTATTTTTGACTATTTTATTATGAGTAATTATGCTTCCTTATATTTCCTAAAGAGTTCCTGATTTTATCACAGTCATAAAGAGCTCCAAAGCTCATCATCAAATAGGAACTAAAAACGCCACTGGCAAAGGTACTCTACGACTGCCATGTCCTGCTTGACCACGACCATAGCTACTACCAGATATAATACTCTTTTGGCGCAGGACTTATGGACTAATGAACCTCTACCACCACTAGAGTATCCTCCTCTACTCTCATCATTGCCTTGGCCAAATATTCTCCATAATTGCAATTCAAGGAGTTCATTCAATATTTAGGAAGTTTCACCTCTCTCCCTATCTTAAGATTATATATCTATATTTTTCAAAATATGCATCATTATACATTGAGGGCAATGTACATCTTAAGTGTGGGGGGTATTTTATATCATCATTAAAAATCCCTAAATTTTGTCTTATTCTCACGTGAATCACTCATATCACTATTAGAATGAATTTTAATTAATTTATGATTTTTATTGATATATCTTGAATTAAAACGTAGGCATTTATGTATTGATTGTTTAAACTTTAAGACATTAGGGAATCAAGCATGATAAGTTGATTTTTGAAGAATTAAAAACTTTTAGGTTGCTTCCCTAAGTTTAGGTATTATCTTGAGTTGAAATTCACAAGTTTAAACATCAAAAAGCCATAATTTTTGTGAGATCTTGAGCCTTTAGAGCATATTTTATTTTTTTCATGCTCATTTTATTATGAGTGTGTCAGTATTGATTTGTTATTCTAAAACTTGCTTGATTATGTATGTCAAGACCACACCATTTGATTTGATATGTCAAGATGATAAAGGCACTTAGGTTTAACCCACTCACTCCAAAAAAGCCTACCTTCATAATTAACCCTTAGTGAACCCCTTTGAGCCTAACAAACCATCAATTGATTTACCCTCAATATTAACCCATAACCTATTATTGTTGAAATCCCCTAATTTGATCCTTTTTTTTGTCGAGATTTGATTTGAACTAATTGCTTAGCTATGTTTTATTCTTCACTGCAACAATTAAGTTCTATGTTATCTGACTTGTTCTTAAAAAAAATCTTTACACACATATTAGTAGTAATTCGTCGTTTTTTGAGCTTGAGTGTTAATTCCATATTTTGGGAAGAAGCTCACTTGTATTCAATTAATAATTAGTTATTTTTCTACTTAGGTGATTTCTTCAATTCAATCTCAATTCTAACCTTTTCCTTCAGGTTGTGACCACCCCCTAACCAAAGCGACATTATAACCCTTTAAAGACCTTTTTAATTGATGTATCATCTCAATATATAGTGGTGGAGATTTGATTTTTATGCAAGCCAATGGTAATAACTTTTCATATTGACCAATGAGTGCTTTATTTGATGTCCTTAAACACCTCGAGTGATTTCACTGAATCTTTAGTAAGGATGTTAAACTCTATGATATTTTGATCAAAGGTGATTACTTAGATGAGGGGGGACATCTATGTTTTCATGATAAAATGCTCAACTTGGAATGTTTGAAACTTTTGATGCACTTTTAGTTGAATTTCCAATGTATGATTACATATGGATTATGTTGAGATATTATTGATAGGGATTATAAATTGAGAAGAATTTATTTTGATTGTGAGTTGAGGATTTTGCTTGAGGACAAGCAAACGCTTAAGTGTGGGGGTATTTGATAAACCATAATTTATACATATTTTTATCCCATGCTTAGCACATTTATGGATGGTTTCTCCTTAGATTTGGTGAATTTGATGCTCCTAATCCTTTAATTTCATGTTTTATACTTAGATGAGCATGGAAGAGTAAAAAGACCGAGAAACGGGTTGAAAACGGAGAAAATGGACCCACATGGGAAATCAACACGACCTGGACTTCCTCACACGAGCTTGTCACACGGCCATGTCCATTTGGAAGGATCGAAGCATGACTTACACGGGTAGACTACACGCCCGTGCCTATTCAAGAGCCTTGACCACAGGCTGGAGTAATCGCACACAGGTGTGTCACACAAGGCATGTCCCTGCCGAGCCCAAGTATAGCCCTATTCAGAAAAGGCCACTTTTGAGGGCTCTTAGGCATTCTAAAGCCTATGTAAACACCGGAGGAGGCACTTAGAATAGACACGCAGAGTAGGAAGCAAGGAATTACTCAAGTGAAGCTGATTGGTCTACCTTAGAAGCCGGATTCATCATCAAGACTGAAAATCTCCCTTCAATTTTCATTCAGGGGTTTTGGGTTTTCTTTATGTTTTGTATTCATTATTCTTCTGAGATGTTTTCTTTTATAATTATGAACTAAACCCCCTAAATACCTAAGGGGAATGAAACCTATGACAGGTCTTGTTACTATTATCTGAATTGTATGATAAATATTTAACTTGTTCTTAATTATGTGGTCTTAATTCTTTTTTTAATATTCCAGGATATTGATTCAAGTTAATGCTCTTATTCAGAGGAGGAAAATACCCTGTCTAAGAGTAAATTTATCTTAATTAAGTGGAGTTGATTGCACGCCTAGAGATAGGGTGATAAGATTTTGCCAGATTAGGGTGAAACCTAATAAGGGGATCCATAGATTGAGTTAATGCAACACTAGGGCGTTAATTAGAAAGGGATTTCATTAAATCAACCTAGGGTTAGACGTTATTAATCTCGAGAGAGATAATAATATAACTTAGGGATTTCTACGGATCAAGTCAAATGAATAAATCGTCAGATTCAGATTCAAATAACAAGTGAAGTTTAGGTGGATTTTTCCTTGGGTATTGTCTTAACCAATCAAATTTTCCCAAAAGCTTTTCTCCAATTTCTCTCTATGCATTCTTAGTTTAGTTAATTAGTTTAGATAAAAAAATCCCTTTTATTTTTAGGCTAGATAATAAAAAGAAAGTAACTACTAGTACTCTTGGTTCCTTTGGGTTCGACAATCCAGTCTTGCTAAAGCTATACTACTGTTCGATAGGTACACTTGTCTTCATCGTGATAATAGTTAGTTTCAAGAATGATTAATTATAAATTTTTAAAACCTGTCGCGAATATCACGTACCAACTATTCTGATAGCAGAAATTAGACTAAATGCTTCCTAATAAAGTCATGTTAAACCTTACGTATGTAATTTTATTCCCTTAATTCAAGATTAAGCTACAATCATTAAATTTAACTTATGTCTTCATATATTGTATGTAGCAATTTCTCTCCACTAATATAGGTAGCATTGGAACTTTTGAATCAATATGTCTTTGACAAGGTTATTACATGGCTAGGCTTAAGGGTAGGTAAAAGATAGATAATTTTAGGCTTTTAAACTATAGACTCAGCTTGTATCAGACCTTCGAAATAATCACCTTCAATACACCAATTGTCTTTGCTTTCATCTACTCTTTTGTACATTCTCTTTTAGGTACATATGCTTTTTTTTCAATCTACACGAGCATTTTCCTAAATGTACCATAATTTTAAGAGCATTTCATGCTTCTTTTCAACTCCCCAAACTTATTTTCAATGAATACTTGGAATAGTACCGAATCTAGTGTTTGGGACAATTTTGAAATAGTTAAGAGAGAAGTGATGGCTAAATTTGCAAGGGTTCAAATAAAATTAGGCCATATAGTCTCAAAATTGGGTTTCAAAGGATAAAAATTTCATCATGGTTGGCTTGAAAGGCTCAAATGGTCCAAACAAAATTTTCCTAAATCATTTCCAACATTTCATGCTTCCTAGGATTTTGCCTCAAGAAACTACTAAGTCAATTATAAAGACTTAAACTTTCATGCATGCCTAACTTTCGTAAGGAACTAAAATTTTATGGTGTGATTTGCATGGTTTATTAAAATTACATTTATATCATTATTAAACTAACATAACAATTCATTGAAATAATAAAACTTTATTTATACTAAAGTTTAGCATACTTAACAAAATTTCAAATTATTGAACAAAATATATCCTAATCATAATTAACAGAAAAATTTATTTTGAGTGGAAATAATTCAAATTTTCGGTCTCCCAAACTTAAAATAAACAACGTCCTCATTGTTTAAAGTGAATAGATACTATACACCAGGTAGGATTCTAGAAAAGAGGAGGTGAGTCAATTTGACTACTTAAGTACCAAGCTCTTTTCTAAACCCAATCCTAGACATGTATATACCCATTGCCACACTTTATACTTCGTGACTTGCTCAAATTTTATTACTGATTTTCCTCTTTTAATTTAAAATAAAAAAATCCTTATTACCTTAATCCTAAAATGACCTAAGAATAGAAATAAAATTAAGTTAAGATCCCCCCTTTATTAATTTGCAGACCCTTCCAAATTTGACTCATCTTTTGCTCCATCACTATCGCCTATGCATGAATTGCTTCGCTCCTTCTTTGATAATGGACTCCATGGTTCAAATATAAAATTTGGAAATTCAGGCACCAAAATAAATGGGTCTTTGTAAATTTTCTTAAGAGCACTTCTCATCGAGTCATCCTTTATTTTTGAGTATCTCTAGTAAGCTTGTTGCTGCCATTGCATATGCTGCATTATGTCCATCAACTTTGACAGTTCATCTCGAAGATCTGGGCTAGTCGGTTGAGCTCTAAATATTGAAGTTTCGTCATCGGCCTCAATTTCTAGTTCTATTGGTTCCACCTTATCAGGGACTTCAGCCGATTGTATTAGCTCGATCTTTGTGGGATCTTCTTCCTCTTCATCGGGATCCTCACTTTCTTCAACTCACTGCTGTAGAACAAAATCTCCAGCTACTCGGTAAAGGTCCCAATCTGTGATTGTGCCCTGACTATACCCTATCTTCTTTACGTTTGCAAGAATCTCAGCTTTTAAGCACAAAATTGTTATCGTAAAGGGGAAGTAAGCGGGGCCAGAACATCTAGTGGTACAATTCCTCATCTCTCGTAAGATGATTTTTCCCACAACAATGGTCTTTCCAGTTAAAATTGAATATAATAAGACTATTCGCTCTAATGAGATTGTAGTCCCATGCGAACTAGGCATAAGGCTGGTACGGATGAAATAGAACCATACCTTTGCTAGTGGTGTCAAAGATTCTCTTCGACAAGTATGGATTGTTTGCTTTGACACAGTCCACTTAGAACCTGGAACTGTAAGTTTCTCAAGAATTTCTTGCAAATTTTCAAGCTGATGTTGCTCATCAAAGAAGAATATTCATCATTTTTGAAATTAGGTAATTCAAAGAACTCATTAATAGCATTTGAACTTATTGGTACCTTGATTCTGCAAACTGGAACTTCTGTCAAATCGCTTGAGGTTATATTCGTGTGGAATTCATGAACTAGTTCCTCATCCATACTAGGCCTCCTTTCACAAAATAATTCCCAATTGAGGGCTTCAGCAACTTGACGAGTACGTGCCATAAAGTTTGTAGTTTCTCTCTTTCAAAGTGAAACCTTTCTCTGGATGCATCTCTTGATTTTTGAAGATACTCTTGTATCTTGCTTTGGCTTCTTCACAATGGAATTTGTTTTGTGTTTCATCAATTTGAGCACAAGCACAAGTTCTCTTGCGAGGCACTATTAACTTGAACAAAAGATAGGAAAATTTATTTTCTCAAAAATTTAATTCACAAAATTTATTAATAATTCAGTAAAGTAAAAAAATTAAATAATTGAATCAAATTAAAATTTGGGAGAAAAAAATTGCCTTACCATCTTTTTTTATAAAACTCAGAACTCCTAAAAATAATTAATAAAGAAAATAGGTCAATTTAAGGTGGGTTGGAAGATTTCAGCTAAGGGTCTTGGTGTAGGTGTGTGCCGCACAAGTGCCAGACAGCAAGCAGACTCGTCAAGTAGGCGCACGAAGTGGGACTGCTTGGCGTAATGAGCTGTAGGGGTAACAGGCCGCAAAGCTGAGTGGGCAACAGCTTAGGCGCACGCACGGTGGAGTTGGACCAGATGCAGCGCCAAGGTGCGAGCATAGTGAGTACTGGAGCTGGTCATGCGGAGGTGCTGGAGCAGGACAAGGCGCGTAATGTAGCACGCGATGGGGGTAGGTGTGCTCAGTGTGTGCGATAGAGCTGGGCTGCTGGGTGCTTGCTGGCCGAATGGCTGCTAGGGTAGGGGCTTGCGACACTTTAAGGGTTTTGGTGCTTGGGATTTTTAGTGATGAATGAATTGAGAAGGTAGTATTTATAATGAATGAAATAGGACTTAAAGTAGAATTCTTAGAGAAATTTAATAATTAAAAACTCTAAGTTCTAATTTTAATCCGAGTTAGCAACAATTAATAATTAAATATATGCATATTAAATTATTAATGCTATTAATTTATTTAAACAAAAATGAGATATGATTAAAACTAATCTTAATTCTATGCTAAATTGATAAAAATTAATATATAAATTATAATAGATATAATTATATATTAAAGATTATCATCTTATTATTATTAAAAACTTATCAAATAAAAAATGATGAAATTAACACTAATCCTAACTCTATATAAAGTTGATAATAATTAATATATGTTATAATAGATATAATTATATATTAATAATTATCATTTTTTTTGAATTAAAAACATTTATTCTAGAAGCCTTTTAAAAATATTTACAAAAAAAGCATCTAGTTTTTATTATTTACGAAAAAGAGCAGCCAAATTTTGAAAGTAATTCAATTAAGTCCCTAGACTTAATGAAAATTTGAAATTGAGTTGCAATTTAAAACTTAGGTCAACATTGACCTCTTTATTTGAAAAACTAAAAATTTATTTTTCTATTTAGGGAATAATTTCTCAAAAAATTATATTGAAATCAATTCCCAGGAAAAATTGGAAGGCTCACAAGCGGTCCCACTTAAGTTCCAATCTCTTAGATAGAATTGATTTAAACATACTAATCTCGAAAATATACCCTAAATCATTTATTAAAAAGGAAAATAAAAGAAATTTAAACATCTGATAGAATGAACGAAATTGGATTTCGTTCAGTCTTATCTCCCCAATAATGTTTCAGACGCTCAGCACTAACTTGAAAATTACATCCCTTACCTTGGAGTTCAACAACTTCGTATGGATAGACATGATGAATCGTAAATGGACCAGACCAATGTGATTTTAGTTTACTTGGAAAGAACTTTAATCTAGAATTAAATAATAAGACTTCCTGACCTGCTTCAAACTCTCGAACTCGAATGTGCTTGTCATGCCATTTCTTAAGTCTCTCCTTGAGTAGTTTGGCATTTTCGTATGAGAACGTTCAAAATTCCTATAGCTCATTGAGTTGGAGCATCCGTTTCTCTTTAGCAAGCTTAAGATTCAAGTTAAGTTGTCGAAGGGCAGATGACAAGCTTTCCCAAAGACCAACATGTAGGGTGACATCCCTAAGGGTGTCTTGTATGATGTCCTGTAAGCTGATAAAACATCATCCAGTTTTTTGGACCAATATCGTCGGTTCGGGCAAACTACCTTCTCAAGTATGCCTTTGATCTCCTTATTTGCCAGTTCAGCTTGCCCATTCATTTGCGGATGGTAAGCTGTAGTGACCTTGTGTTACACTCCATGTTTATCTAGCAACCATTTCAACCACTTGTTCACAAAAATGGGACCCTTCATCGCTGATAATAGCTCTTGGGGTTCCAAACCATGTGAACACGTGTTTCTGCAAAAACTTTATTACAACCCTAGATTCATTTGTTGGATACGCTTCAGCCTCGACCCACTTAGACACGTAGTCTACAACTACCAAGATGTACTTGTGACCAAAAGACACAGGGAAAGGATCGAGGAAGTTAATGCCCCAAACATTGAATAATTCTACCTCAATGGTGTTTGTTCCTGGCATCTCATTTCTATTGGTGACACTTCTGACCCTTTGACATCAATCACAACTCTTTACATAAGCGTATGCATCCTTGAATAGTGTTGGCCAAAAGAATCCGGCTTGAAATATTTTGGCCGCAATACGAGTACCTCTGAAGTGTCCCCCACTTGGAGCTGAGTGACAATGGTATAGAATCTTTTGTACTTCATCTTCTACCACACATCTCCTGATCATTTGATCTGCACACTTCTTGAACAAGTATGGTTCTTCCCAGAAACAGTACTCCACATTGTGAAGAAACTTTTTCCTTTGATGATACATTTTATAAATCGGCATCAAACCACAAGCTAAATAGTTAGCAATATCAGCAAACCAAGGGGTATTATGGACATGATTTACCTTTAGTATGTGTTCATCCAGAAATGTTTCTTGAATTGGTAAAAGAGGAGAGTTCCTTTCTTACGGCTCCAATCTGGACAAGTGATCTACTACTTGATTTTCTACTCCCTTTCGATCTTGAATTTCTAGATCAAACTCTTGAAGTAGAAGTACCCATCGGATCAACCTTGGCTTAGCATCTTTCTTAGAAAGTAAGTACTTAATTGTCGAGTGGTCCATATAGACAGTCACTTTTGTACCTACAAGATAAGATCAAAACTTGTCAAAAGAAAACACAATAGCAAGTAACTCTTTTTCTATTGCTGTATAATTTAGTTGAGCTCCTGTCAGAGTTCGACTTGCGTAGTAAATGGGATGAAAAGCTTTGTTCCTTCGTCGGCCTATAATGGCTCCTATAGTGAAGTCACTCACGTCACACATCAATTCAAATGGCAGATCCCAGTCTGGTGTGACTATTATGGGTGCCATAACTAATTGAGTCTTCAAATATTTGAAAGCCTTTAAGCATTCCTTATCAAACTTGAACGTTGAGTCCTTCTCCAATAATTTGCATAAGGGTTTAACAATTTTAGAGAGTCCTTAATGAATCTCCGATAGAAATCGGCGTGGCCCAAAAAGCTCCTAACACTTTTTATAGATGTTGAAGGTGGGAGTTTCTCATTAACATCTACCTTTGCTTTATCTACTTTGATCCCATGTCTCGTTATCCGATGCCCTAGAACAATCCCTTCTCGTACCATGAAATAGCACTTTTCCCAGTTGAGTACTAGGTTTGTTTCTTTGCATCGCCTTAGTACCTTGGCTAGATTGGCTAGGCAATCATCATACGTATCTCCAAATACTAAAAAATAATCCATAAAAACTTCCAAATACTACTCAACCAGGTCAATAAAAATAGACATCACACATCTTTGAAATGTAGCAGCTGCATTACATAAACCAAATGGCATGCGCCTAAATGCAGATGTACCGTACGGGCAAGTGAATGTTGTCTTGTGCTAATCTTCTAGTGCTACTATAATCTGATTATACATCGAGTATCCATCGAATAAATAGTAGTAATCTCGCCCCGTAAGTCTATCCAGCATCTGGTCAAAAAACGGCAAAGGAAAGTGATCTTTCCTAGTCGCCTTGTACATCTTCCAGTAATCGATGCAAATTCTCCATCCTATAACTGTACTAGTCGGTATCAATTCGTTATTCTCATTTTTAATGACCGTGATACCTCCTTTCTTTGGCACGCACTGGACCGGACTTACCCATGAACTATTTGAGATGGGGGTAAATTATACCAGCATCTAACCACTTAATGATTTCTTTCTTTACTACGTCCTTCATGATGAGGTTCAGTCTTCATTTTCCATTGATCGTCCCTTTCTCGCCATCTTCTAGTATGATCTTGTGCATGCATACAGATGGGCTAATACCTCGAATATCAGCTATGTTCCATCCGATAGCCCTCTTGAATTATTTCGACACCGAGATGAGTTTCTCTTCTTACTCAGTAGTTAATTCTACTGAAACAATCACAGGAAACGTAGAAGAGTTACCTAAATAAACATATTTTAGATGTGAAGGTAGTACCTTGAGTTCTAATTTAGGTGGCTCCTCGATTGACGCTTTTGGTTGGGCATAATACCTTTCCTCTAAATGCAAAGATTCAAAGCAAGATTGCGGCATAAACCCCCTTTGATTAGCTTCTAACAAAGCTAAGTACTCATCCTCCTCTTCATCATTCGGAGGATCTGATTTCAAAATTTGTTCCAAAGGATCCTCCACATAGTTGAGCTCCTTTTCCACTATTAAATCTTCTAAATCAAATACTACATAACAATCATCGATTGTGTCAGGATATCGCATAGACTTAAAAATGTTAAATGTTACCTGATCATCCTGAACACGCATAGTAAACTCGCCCTTCTGCACATCAATAAGGGTCCTTCCGGTTGCTAAGAATGGTCTTCCTAAGATAATTGGTGTGACAGCCCTAAAGTGACCCTAGTCGGAAAGCGGTCTCGGGACCGCTAGACCGAGTCACCAAATTATTTGAATGTGATAATTATTGCCTAAAATATGTGAATATAAATGTGTGAAAGTTTTAAGCTTCGATTTAGTTAATTGCATGTGAATTTAGTTGATAGGACTTATGTGAGAAAATTTAGAAATGTGCTAGGCAAATGTAAGTGGCCTAATAGTGCATGTAATCAAAGGGGTGGACTTGCATGTCAATTTCCCCCCATTTAAGTACTAGTGGCCGGCCATGACAAGGGATGATGGGCAAAACATGTCATGAAACATGTTGTGTTAATGGAAAAATAAAATAAGAAGCATGGGCAAAACATGTCATGAACATGTTGTGTTAATGGAAAAATAAAATAAGAAGCATGGGCAATAAACTAATAAGAAATGGAAGGAAGAAAACAAAAAAAAGGAATGTGTGTGAGTGTTCCCCCCCTTTGCCGTGAATGGAAGAAAGAAAACAAAGAAAAAAATGTGTGTTCATCCTTGAACATCTTTGACCGAAATTCAAAAGGAAAGAAAAGAGGAAATGTTGAAGAGGTTCGGCCATGCATGTAACTAGGCTAAGGTATGTTTGAGGTTGCTTCATGAGATTCATGTATATTTTAGTAGTTAGCTTGAGTTCTAACTAGCCCATGGTTCAAATCTTTACTATGTCATGGAGATGATATTCGGCTAAGGTGGATTTGTGTTGATATCATTTGCATGCTAAAAGTGAAGCTTTGTAATGGTGCATGTGATGGTGGATTGATGATTCTTGAATCTTCTTTTTATCATTTTTTTTGAGTGAGACATTAAGTTCTTTGTTTAACCATGACCAAAAATTTGAAATGGTATGGTGTTGTGATGCATTCAGCCATGGTAGGAAGTAGAAGGGAAAATATGGTGGTTTTTAGATGAAGTAGAGTCTAACAAATGAGCACATATGTGCATTAGTTGCTTGATGGAGAAGAATCGGCTAGCAAGTTGTGTGCTAAGGCCGAATATAATTTTTGTATATTAATGAGTAATGCATGTGTTGAATTGATGGAAAGGGAGAGGATGCTTTACTAGTGTATATATGTGTATGGGCCAAGTTTTGAACTTGAAACAAAATGGCGTTTAGTCAATACAAGTGACCATACTTGTAGAATGTATTAAGTGTTGCAATCGGCCCCAACATAGACATGTATGTTCGGCCACTTGAATAAGTACATAAGTTATGTGTATATTCGGCCATAAGCTAGCAAAATGAGACTTTAATGAGTTAAATTTGTTTGAATTACCTCAAGAGCTTAGAGGACCACAGTTGGATAAGGGAAAGGAAAAAGTGATCGAATAGCTGTCGAAATCGCTCGACCACATCCGAGGTAAGTTCTTGAGTAATAGAGCTTAAATTATGATTTGATTAGATCATGTTTTAAGCAAATCAAAATCGTGCTCTTTGTGTGTGGCTATTGAGCCGAAATGGCAAGAGTGATAAGTGTCTTGTGTTTGAGTTTTGCTAATGAAAATGAAATACGAATGTGTCATGATTTATTGTTAAATGTGCATGGTTATTCGAATGATGTCCGGGCTAAGTCCCGAAGGCTTTGTGCTAAGTGACCATATCCGGACTAAGATTCGAAGGCATTTGTGCGAGATACTAATTCCGGGCTAAGCCCGAAGGCATTGGTGCGAGTTACTAAATCCGGGTTAAGTCCCGAAGGCATTTGTGCGAGTTACTAAATCCGGGTTAAGTCCCGAAGGCATTTGTGCGAGTTACTATAACCGGGCTATGTCCCGAAGGCATTTGAACGAGTAGCTATATCCGATTAAATTCCGAAGGTACGTGATTTGGGAATGAACGATCTTGCTGTAAAAATTTCAGTTGATACGCTTGTAACATCCCAACTTTGAGGTATGTTTCGTATGTGCTTTGAATTAGTTGAGCCCTTACAAATAAGTATTCGCTCAGTTGATAAATGAGCTACCGGCCTTTGGCTAAGTTGATCTTTGTGTATAAATATAAGGGTTGGTAATGTGAAGTAAGTATGATATTGAAAATTTGTGCATATGAAATTATCTGTTTAGCTACATGAATGCTATACTTTTGTTGTGCTGGAATCCCTTGCTCAAAACTTACTAAGCATAAATTGCTTACTCCGTTTCTTTGTTTCTCTGTTTTATAGATTTTGGCTCGTCAGCTATCGGATCGGGATTTTTGGAAGTTGAAGTCTCCCACACTATGAAAGCCCCCTTTTGGTACAATTTTGGTTGAACTTTGAAATGGCATGTATAGGACTACCCTTTTGTTGTTGGTCATGTACCCTCTGGATTTGTATAATTTTGGATAGCCATGCGAAAATGGCTTATATATGTTTGAGCATAATGTTATACTCATTTGGTATGGATATGCTTAACAAGGATTGGCCATGGGAATGGTTGATCACTATCATAATTTGTGCTATTTATGCTAAAAGGGCTAGTTGAATCATGGAAACTATGAAATAGGGAAAGTCTACCTTAAAGGCAGATGCTGACAGCAGCAGTGACGTAGATTTGGAAAATCACTAAAAATAGTAGGAATGGAATTAAATTGGGAATAAATTATGAAAACGAACCTTGATGAATTTATTTTCATAGGAAAGTAACGAAATGTTCATATGAACAGTATATTATGATATGTTAAAGTTCTCGTGAGACAGGGCCAGAACGGTTTCTGGATCCCCTGATCTGACTTTGGAAATTCATTATAAATTAACCAGAGATATTTAGAAGTCATGACATATATGTATAGATTCCTCTTTGAGTCTAGTTTCTATAGAAACAAACTGCATCAGTATTGAAGCCCTGTACAGGGAGATATCCAAGTCGTAATGCGCAAAGGTCAGTGTAGTCGATCCCTGTAACAGGGGAGACTTTGACTAATAAACTGTACTAATTGGCCAGACCAAAAATTCTAGAAAAAAATTTGTAGATGCATATATGAGTCTAGTTTTAGGGAAAAATCACGAAACTGATTTTTGAGTTGTGAAACTCAAGATATGATTTTTAAGGTGACAGTGACGCAGTTAGCCAGCTTGCCTGGAAAATTTTAAAATGGATTGTGCAAAGAAGTGATTTAAGTCTGCAAACCCCTCGTGTCCGACTCCGGCGACGGACTCGGGTACGGGGTGTTACAATTTTATTGGTATCAGAGCTACGGTTTAGTCGATTCTAGGACTACCGTAATACGTTTGGGTCTAGCTATACATGTCATTTTGTGATTATTTGATAGTGTGGTGATTTCTGACGATTGAAAATGTGTTTATTTATAGTAATGAATCCCGATCCCCCCCGACCGAGCGGTAGCTGATGATCTTGAGAGTGTGGCGCCTGCTCCCGCACAAGGGACAGCGCCGGCAGACTCTCAACCTAATGCTAGTAACCCGAATGATGAAGCTAGACAAGCTTTCTATAGCGTAATGAATGATTGGTTCAACCAATACATTCGAACTAATACGGCTGTTCCACAACCTCCATTCCCGACTAATGCCACCCCGCACCTACAATACCTCCGGTAACTGACCAAATAAGGTCAAATAAGCCCCCAGTTGACAGAATCCGAAAACATTGGGCTACTAAATTTAAAGCTACGGATAGCGACGATGCCGAGCAAGCTGAATTTTGGTTGGACAACACTATCCGGGTACTCGATGAGCTATCTTGTACACCTGATGAATGCCTAAAGTGTACTATCTCCTTGCTACGCGATTCTGCCTACTATTGGTGGAGTACTCTGACTTCTGTTGTGCCCCGAGAGCAAGTAACTTGGGAGTTTTCCAAACTGAGTTTCAGAAAAAGTATATCAGTCAGAGATTTGTTGATCAAAAACGGAAGGAATTTCTTGAGCTTAAGCAAGGTTCTATGTCAGTTACTGATTACGAGCGAAAATTTGTTAGACTTAGTAGATACGCTCGGGAATGTGTTTCGTCCGAGACTATCATGTGTAAACGCTTCGAGGATGGGCTGAATGAAGATATAAAAATGTTCGTTGGCATTCTTGAAATACGAGAGTTCGTAGTACTTGTCGAGCGAGCTTGTAAAGCCGAAGAGCTTAGAAAAGAAAAACAAAAAGTTGATGTGGGAACTGGAGAGTTTCGTAAAAGATCCTCGGGAAAGTCTCTTCAACAGGCATCAAAGAAATTTGGAGATGATGTTGGCCGGTCTAGAGGCACTTCGGGCCTTTTTAGACGAGATCGTGATCGACCCCCTGTGGGTACACGAGGCACTTCGGTCGCCAGTGTTGGGAATGAACGTCGAGACAGAACAGAGTGTCAGCATTGTGGTAAATGGCATTCGGGGAGCTGTAGGTTCCATGACCGCTCCTGCTATAAGTGTGGATCAGCTGACCACTTTATCAAGGATTGCCCGAGGTTGCTTGAACAAAATGTAAGTCAGAGTGGGAAACCAGGTGCTACTACTGCTCGAGGTAGACCATCTAGAAATACGGGCAATGCTAGTGGTGGTCAGAGAGGATCTAGAGATGCTACGACCAGATCCGAGGCTCGCGCTCGTGCTAGGGCTTATGCTATACGCGCACGTGAGGATGCTTCCTCGCCAGATGTTATTACCGGTACTTTTACTCTCTTTAATACTAATGTGATTGCTTTGATTGACCCTGGTTCTACTCATTCTTATATATGCGAAACCTTAGCATCCAGTAAGACTTTACCTATTGAGTCTACTAAGTTCGTAATTCGGGTGTCAAATCCCTTGGGTCGTTACGTGCTTGTCGATAAAGTGTGTAAGAAATGTCCCCTAGTAATTCGAGGTTCCTGTTTTCCGGCGGACTTGATGCTTTTGCCGTTTGATGAATTTGATGTTATTCTTGGTTTGGATTGGTTGACCGTGCATGATGCGGTTGTGAATTGCAAAAGCAAGACTATGGATTTGAGGTGCGCAAATAACGAGATGATCCGAGTTGAGTTTACGGACTTGGATGGGTTGCCAGCTGTAATATCAGCAATGTTGGCCCAGAAATATGTAAGAAAAGGGTGCGAAGCATACCTTGCGTATGTACTTGATGACAAAGAATTAGAAGAGAAACCCGAATCTGTGCCGGTGGTTTGTGAATACCCGGATGTTTTTCCTGAAGAATTACCGGGTTTACCACCTGTTCGGGAGATAGAGTTTGGTATTGAGCTTGTACCTGAGACTATGCCGATTTCGATAGCTCCGTATCGTATGGCACCAACCGAGTTAAAAGAGTTGAAAGCTCAGTTGCAAGAATTGACGGATAGAGGTTTTGCTCGACCAAGTTTCTCACCTTGGGGTGCACCAGTATTGTTCGTGAAAAAGAAGGACGGAACCATGAGGTTGTGCATTGACTATCGTCAACTGAATAAAGTGACGATAAAGAATAAATATCCGTTACCGCGTATTGATGATTTGTTTGATCAACTAAAAGGAGCCTCAGTGTTCTCAAAAATAGATTTGAGATCGGGCTATTATCAGTTGCGAATTCGAGATTCGGACATACCCAAAACTGCCTTCAGAACGAGATATGGTCACTACGAATTCTTAGTGATGCCGTTTGGGCTCACTAATGCCCCTGCGGTATTTATGGATTTGATGAATCGGATCTTCAGACCATATTTGGATTGGTTCGTAGTTGTGTTCATTGATGACATCTTGGTCTATTCAGGAGATGAGACCGAACATGCTGAGCACCTGAGATTAGTGTTGCAAATTTTGTGGGATAAGTAGTTATATGCTAAGTTCAGTAAGTGTGAGTTCTAGTTAAGAGAGGTTAGCTTCTTGGGTCACGTGGTATCCGCATCGGGTATTCGAGTTGACCCGAGCAAAATTTCAGCCATACTTAACTGGAAGCCTCCAAGAAATATTACCAAAGTTCGGAGCTTCCTGGGCCTCGTCGGTTATTACCGACGATTTGTAAAAGGTTTCTCGATGATAGCCACACCAATGACGAAGCTACTTCAAAAGGATGTTAAGTTCGAATGGATGGAGAAATGTCAGAAAAGTTTCGATCAACTGAAAACTTATTTGACTGAAGCTCCAATTTTAGTGCAACCCGAATCAGGCAAAGAGTTTGTCATTTATAGTGACGCATCCCTACTTGGGTTGGGGTGCGTATTGATGCAAGAAGGTCGAGTGGTGGCCTATGCGTCGAGACAATTAAAGCCACATGAGAAAAAAATTATCCGACCCATGATCTTGAACTAGCTGCCATCGTATTTGCTTTAAAAATATGGCGACATTACTTATTTGGTGAAAAGTGCCATGTATTTTCGGATCACAAAAGTCTCAAATATTTGATGACTCAAAGAGACTTAAATCTGCGACAAAGACATTGGCTTGAGTTGTTGAAAGATTACGAGCTTGTCATTGATTACCACCCGGGAAAGGCTAATGTGGTTGCGGACGCCTTAAGCCAGAAATCACTGTTTGCTTTACGAGCGATGAATGTGCACTTGTCTGTTCTACCCGACAATGTGTTAGTAGCTGAATTAAAGGCTAAACCATTATTGATTCGTCAAATTCGTGAAGCTCAGAAAGTCGACGATGAATTGGTTGCAAAACGGGCTGAATGTGTTCCGAATATGGAATCTGAATTTCAAATTGGTGATGACGATTGTTTGAGGTTCAGAAGTCGGTTGTGTGTTCCAAGAAATTCAGAACTCATTTCGATGATTCTGAACGAAGCCCATTGTAGCCGAATGTCAATTCACCCGGGGAGTACGAAAATGTACAACGATTTGAAACGTTGGTTTTGGTGGCATGGTATGAAACGAGACATCTCTGACTTTGTTTCGAGATGTTTAATATGTCAACAAGTGAAAGCGGAACATCAAGTGCCTTCAGGATTACTTCAACCGATCATGATACCTGAGTGGAAATGGGATCGAGTCACAATGGACTTTGTGTCCGGACTGTCATTGTCAGCAAGTAAGAAAGATGCGATTTGGGTTGTTGTCGATAGACTGACTAAGTCGGCTCACTTTATCCCCGTGCGTACAGATTTTTCATTGGATAAACTAGCTGAATTGTACGTTTCTTAGATTGTGAAATTACACGGGGTACCTATTTCTATCGTGTCGGATAGAGATCCGAGATTCACCTCACGATTTTGGAGGAAATTGCAAGAAGCTTTGGGTACCAAGCTGCATTTTAGCACTGCTTTTCACCCCCAAACCGATGGTCAATCTGAGCGGATAATTCAGATAGTTGAGGATATGTTGAGATGTTGCATCCTCGAGTTCAGTAGCCCATGGGAACGGTATTTACCTTTGATTGAATTCGCTTACAACAATAGTTTTCAATCAAGTATTAAGATGGCACCTTACGAGGCTTTGTACGGTCGTAAATGCCGTACACCATTGTTTTGGACCGAGCTCGGTGAAAGTAAAATTTTCGGAGTTGATTTGATTAAAGATGCCGAACAGAAAGTAAAGGTAATCTGTGAAAGTCTGAAGGCAGCCACAGATCGTCAAAAATCGTATGCGGATTTGAAACGAAAAGACATTGAATATCAGGTGGGAGATAAAGTGTTTCTTAAAGTTTCGCCTTGGAAAAAGGTACTCAGATTTGGCCGTAAGGGCAAGTTGAGCCCGAGATTCATTGGGCCGTACGAAATCTCCGAACGAGTTGGTCCGGTTGCGTATAGATTGATTTTGCCCCCTGAACTTGAAAAGATTCACGATGTCTTTCATGTTTCGATGCTTCGACATTATAGATCCGATCCGTCACATGTGATTAATCCCTCAAAAGTTGAAATTCAATCTGACTTGAGTTATGAAGAATAACCGATTCGTATCCTAGCTCGTGAAGTGAAAGAGTTGCGAAACAAAAGGGTTCCGTTAGTTAAGGTGTTATGGCTCAAACACGGGATCGAGGAAGCTACTTGGGAAACCGAGAGCTCGATGAAAGAACGATACCCAAACCTATTTACCGGTAAAATTTTCGGGGACGAAAATTTCTTAAGTGGGGGAGAGTTGTGACAGCCCAAAATTGACCCTAGTCGGGAAGTGGTTTCGGGACTGCTAAACCGAGCCACCGAAATGTTCGAATGTGATATTTATTGTCTAGAATATGTAATTATGAATGTGTGAAAATTTCAAGCTTCGATTTAGTCGATTGCATGTGAGTTTTAGTAAATAGGACTTATGTGAGAAAATTTTGAAATGTGATAGGTCAAAGCATAAGGACCTATTAGTGCATGTTGAAAAAGGGGGACTTGCATGTCAATTTCCCCCCCTCTATTAGTAGTGGCCGGCCATGACAAGTATGGTAGACCAAGTGTGATGGGCAAGACATGTCATAGACATGTTGTGTTGGTGCATCATGGGTGGAAACAATAAAATAATGAGCATGGTAATTAAATAATGAAAGGGAGGAGTGATGAAAAAAAAAGAATGGTCTCATCCATGCCCCCCATTGCCGTGAGTTAAAGAAAAGAAAAGAAAAATTTTGTTCATCCTTTTTCATCTTCTTTTGGCCGAAAATTCTAAGGAAGGAGGAAGGAGTTCTTGCTTCATGTTTGGTTTGGAAGAGGATTAGGAGGAGGTTTGGCCATACTTGTATCTAGATCAAGGTATGTTTGAGGTTGGGCCATGAGATTCATGCATGTTTTTAGTTGCTAGCTTGAGTTCTAATTAGCCCATGGTTCAAATCTTTGCTATGTCATGGGGATGATATTCGGCCTAGGTGGATTTTGTGTTAATGCCATTGCATGCTAAATATGAAGCTTGTTAATGATGCATGTGATGGTGGATTGATGATTCTTGAATCTTCTTTTTAGCATTTTTGAGTGAGCACATATGTGCATTGGTTGCTAGATGGAGAAGAATCGGCTAGCAAGTTGTGTGCTAAGGCCGAATATAATTTTTGTATATTAATGAGTAATGCATGTGTTAAATTGATGGAAAGGGAGAGGATGCTTTACTAGTGTATATATGTGTGTATTAGCCAAGTTTTGAACTTGAAACAAAATGGTGTTTAGTCAATACAAGTGACCATACTTGTAGAATGTATTAAGTGTTGCAATCGGCCCCAACATAGACATGCATATTCGGCCATAGGAAGGAGATTGGTGTTGCATGTATTCGGTTAGAGGCAAGCATATTGATGCTTTTGTCTTGGCTTAGAAAATTCGGCCAAGGGGGAAATTTAGCTAAAATGTTAAGTTTGATTCATGATTTCCGTACATATGTGACTTTAATGTCTAATGTATAAATATGGGCTAAGTGCCTTGTGTTCCTCTTTTCGATGCTCAAATGATTAAATCAATTTATTTGTTTAATTAAGCTCAAGAGCAAAGGGGAACTAAATCCGATAAAGGGAAGGAAAAAGTGGTCGAATAGCTATCGGAATCGTTCGACAACATCCGAGGTAAGTTCTTGAGTAAAAGAGCTTAAATTATGATTTGATTAGATCATGTTTTAAGCAAATCAAAATCATGCTCTTTGTGTGTGGCTATTGAGCCGAAATTGCAAGAATGATAAGTGTCTTGTGTTTGAGTTTTGCTAACGAAAACGAAATACGAATGTGCCATGATTTATTGTTAAATGTGCATGGTTATTCGAATGATGTCCGGGCTAAGTCCCGAAGGCTTTGTGCTAGGTGACCATATCCGGACTAAGATCCGAAGGCATTTGTACGAGTTACTAAATCCGGACTAAGATCCGAAGGCATTTGTGCGAGTTACTAAATCCGGGTTAAGTCCCGAAGGCATTTGTGCGAGTTACTAAATCCGGGTTAAGTCCCGAAGGCATTTGTGCGAGATACTATAACCGGGCTATGTCCCGAAGGCATTTGAACGAGTAGCTATATCCGGTTAAATTCCGAAGGTACGTGATTTGGGAATGAATGATCTTGCTGTAAAAATTTCAATTAATACGCTTGAAACATTCCAACATTAAGGTATGTTTCGTATGTGCTTTGAATTAGTCGAGCCCTTACAAATAAGTATTCGCTCAGTTGATAAATGAGCTACCGGCCTTTGGCTAAGTTGATCTTTGTGTATGAATAAAAGGGTTGGTAATGTGAAGTAAGTATGATATTGAAAAATTGTGCATATGAAATCATCCGTTTAGCTACATGAATGCTATACTTTTGTTGTGCTGGAATCCCTTGCTCAAAACTTACTAAGCATAAATTGCTTACTCCGTCTCCCTGATTCTCTGTTTTATAGATTTTGGTTCTCCAACTATCGGACTCGGGATTTTGAAGTCGAAGTCGCCCACACTATCAAAGCCCCCCCTTTTGGTACAATTTTGGTTGAACTTCGAAATGGCATGTATAGGACTACCCTTTTTGTTGGGGGTCATGGACCCTTTGGACTTGTATAATTTTGGATAGCCATGCGAAAATGGCTTATATATGTTTGAGTATAATGTTATAATCATTTGGTATGGATATGGTTATTGAGAGGTGTGGATATGCTTAACAAGGATTGGCAATGGGAATGGTTAATCACTATCATAATTTGTGCTATTTATGCTAAAAGGGCTAGTTGAATCATGGAAACTATGAAATAGGTAAAGTCTACCTTAAAGGCAGATGCTGACAGCAGCAGTGATGTAGATTTGGAAAATCACTAAAAATAGTAGGAATGGAATTAAATAGTGAATAAATTATGTAAACTAACCTTGATGAATCTATTTTCATAGGAAAGTAACAAAACGATCATATGGACAGTATGTTAAGAGATATTCAGGTTCTCGTAAGACAGGGCCAGAACGGTTTCTGGATTCCCTGTTTAAACTTTGGAAATTCATTATAAATTAACCAGAGATAATTAGGAGTCATGCCATATATGTATAGATTCCTCTTTGAGTCTAGTTTCTATAGAAACAAACGACATCAGTATTGAAGCCCTGTACAGGGAGATATCCAAGTCGTAATGCGTAAAGGTCAGTGTAGTCGATCCCTGTAACATGGGAGACTTTGACTAATAAACTGTACTAATTGGCCCAACCAAAAATTCTAGAAAAAATATGTAGATGGGCATATGAGTCTAGTTTCAGGAAAAATTTACGGAACTGGATTCCGAGTTTCTGAACTCAAGATATGATTTTTAAAGCGACTAGTACGCAGTTTGGCAGTGTCTGGGAAATTTTTTTTATAAGTGGTTTAAAGTCTGTTAACACCTCGTGTTCGACTCCGGTGACGGTCTCGGGTTCGGGGTGTTACACAACCCACTTACAAAATCCATAGTTACCCTTTCCCACTTCCAAATTGGTATCTTTACTGGCTATAACAATCCTGAAGGCAGTTGATGTTCGGTCTTTACTTGTTGACATGTCAAACATTTCCCCACAAATTTGGTCACTTCTCGCTTAAGTCCAAGCCACCAATATAGCTCTCGCAAGTCTCGATACAACTTACTCCCTCCTGAATGCATAGCACAAGGTGTATTATGTGCCTCTTTTAAAATCATTAATCTCAAGTCAGAGTCCTTCGGCATACAAATTCTTCCTCAAAAACAAAGAACCCCATCATTATTTAACCCAAAATCTTAATTCTCCCCCTTCTCAACTTGTTGAAACTGAGAAACCAACGACTCATCCTCCAACTGTTGCTTCTTAATCTGTTCCACCCAAGTCGGTCTCACTTGTAACTCTGCCAATAAGCTTCCATCGTCGTACAAACTTAAATGAGCAAACATTGCCTTCAATTCTGCCACAGTCCTTCGACTTAACGCATCAGCCACGACATTTGCCTTACCTGAATGGTACTCAATCGAACAGTCATAATCCTTTAACAACTCTATCCACCTTCGATGTCTAAGATTCAGCTCCTTTTGAGTTAACATGTACTTAAGACTCTTGTGATCCGTATAAATAATGCATCTCTCCCCATACAAGTAGTGCCTCCATATTTTAAGCGCAAAAATCACTGTTGCCAACTCCAAGTCATGCATAGGGTAGTTTACCTCGTGAGGCTTAAGCTATCGTGAAGCATAAGCGACCACTTTAACCTATTGCATCAACACGTAGCCCAAACCTACATGTGACGCATCACTGTACACAGTGAAATACTTACCAGATTCTGGCTGAATCAACATTAGCGCTTCTGTTAAAACCTACTTCAGCTTCTCAAAAGCCTCTTGCAAATTATTCGTCCAAACAAATGGTGCTCCCATCCTTAGAAGTTTCATTAACGGTGCTGCCAACACAGAAAATCCTTCCACAAATCTCTGATAATAACCTGCCAACCCCAGAAAACTTCGGATTTCTGTTACTGACCTCGGTGACTTCCATTCTAGAATTGCCTCAATCTTTTGAGGGTCCACCTTGATTCCCTCAGCATACACAACATGCCCCAAGAAAGTGACTTCCTTCAGCCAAAACTCGCACTTACTAAACTTTGCATAAAGTTGCTTTTCCCTTAGCACTTGCAGCACAACATGAATATGCTCATCATGCTTCTCTTCTGTTTTTGAATACACCAAGATATCATCGATAAATACGACCACAAACCGATCCAAGTACGGATGAAACACCCGATTCATTAAATCCATGAATGCTGCCAGTGCATTAGTCAAACCAAAGTGCATAACCAGAAACTCATAATGACCATATCGAGTTCTGAATGCCGTCTTGTAAATATCCACTTCTTTGACTCTCAACTGATGATATCCTGATCGAAGGTCGATCTTAGAAAATACCGAGGCTCCTCTTAGTTGGTCGAACAGATTGTCGATTCTTGGTAACGGATACTTTTTCTTGATCGTCAGTTTATTCAGCTCTCGATAGTCAATACACATTCGCATGGTCCCATCTTTCTTATTTGCGAACAACACTAGTGTGCCCTACGGGGAAACACTTGGTCTTATAAACCCTCTATCCAACAGTTCCTGAATCTGTACTTTCAATTCTACCAACTCCTTTGGTGCCATCCTATAAGGCGCAATGGACACAGGAGCTGTTCTAGGTAACAAGTCGATTTTGAACTCGACTTCTCTGTTCGGAGGTAATCCAAGAAGTTCCTCTAGAAATACATCTTGAAATTCTTTAATGGTCCTAACCGACTCCACAGTTATCCCCTCAGGTTCAACTTGACTTACAAATGCCAAGTACGCCTCACAGCCTTTCTGAATCAACTTCTCAGCTCTTAAAGTCGAAACAACATTGGAAAAATAATTCCTTCGTTCCCCTATGAACATTATCTCCTCATCTTCGGCATTTCTTAGTACCATTCACTTAGCAGCACAATCCAACGTCACCTTATGCTTAGCTAGCCAGTCCATTCCCAAGATAAGATCGAAATCCCCAAATGGCAGCCCCATCAAATCTCCTACAAATATCTTATCTTGTGTCTCTAAAGGCACCGCCTTAAAGAGTTTATCTACCCTAACCGAGTGTCCTAAAAGGCTTATCACTGATACCCCACTCACCGTCTCCTTAGGAAGCACACCCAAAGCCCCAGATACATCACAATCAATATACGAGTGGGTGGAACCCACATCAATCAAAGTAGTGTAAGGCATGCTATGAATGAAGAACGTACCAGTTATAACATCAGGAGCGTCACCATCCTCATGACGTCGTGCATCATAAACCAACGCCGGCTATCGAGCTTCAGCATGTCCAGCACCCCTGCCAGGTGCCCCATGTACTTGTCCATTTCCATTGCCACCTCTACCTTACCCACGACCTCTCTATGATGGTGGTTCTCCTCGCTGTGGTTGGACATCCCTTTGCTCCGCAGCTATTTCCTGAGCTACTCTCCGAGGACATTCTCTGAACTTATACTCCTTTGACCCACAATGAAAACATGCTCTAGTACGTTTCCAGCACTCCCCCATGTGCACCCTACCACAGTCCCTGCAAGCCTGCAGTCTAAAAGTATTCCCTGGAATTGCCCGAACCGGTTCCTCCATTCTAGATCTTTTAACATACCTATTTGTAGCACTCGAGAGTCCAGAATCCCACCTAAATCTGGGTCAATCCTTCTCACGATTCTACCGTTCAGTTCTCTTTACTTCCTCGGCTATCTTAGCCTTTTCTACCAATGCAGCGAAATCACGCTCCCTCTGTGGAGCTATCAGTATCCTAAGCTCATCGCAGAGGCCATCCTAAAATCGAACACTGTGCTCATATTCAGTCGCAACTATCCCGCCGGCGTATCGACTCAGCCTCAAGAATTCTGCCTCATACTCCGCAATAGTCTTATTACCTTGAGTCAGATTCAAAAATTCCTTTCGACGGGCATCCACATAACTAGCTCCAACATACCTCCCCTTAAAAGCAGTCTTGAATAATTCCCAGGTTACTCGTTCAATCGGGGTACTCTCCCTCACGGTGATCCACCACCGGTATGCCTCGTCTCGTAGCAACAACACAGCCCCCTCCAGCTTTTGCTCCACCGAGCAATCTAAATCGTCCATAATCCACTCTATTGCCTCTAGCCAATATTCAGCCACCTTTGGGGCTACTCTAGATACGACCCTAAAAATTTCTGCTCCGTTAGCCCAGAGTCGCTCCGAGATGGATCCCCTATTTACTGTCCCAGTGATAGCTCCAGCAACCCTTTCCAAAACCCTTAACATTGCTTGGGACAAAGCATCATCCCCCGTAGCCCGATCATAAGACCCAGTCTCAGTTGCCTGTGGCACGGATGCCTCCTCAGCTGGCCTATGCCCCGAGGATGAAGATTCCGCTTGCACCCTTCCGCGACCACGTCCGCGGCCTCGTCCACGAGTTCCTCTTATACTCATATCGAATTATCTGATTATGAATTTTATGATATTAGCATAATGTTCAATTATTTATTACGAGATGTCTTATGGAAATATAGCAGTTCAAGGATTGTTTTCGCAACGTTGTAGCCTAGCTACAGTCTCATTCCTACCGTTTTACAGCTCTAACCTATCTAAAGTATCATAGTAGGGTCTCAGTTCTATTCATAGCATCATATCATTATCACGTAAAAGAGAGTATACTTACAAACTTGGTGCCGGGGATTCAGTGTGCCACTTCTTTCTCCAAAAATAAAAAAACATACATTTGGTCACAGTAAGTAGAAATTTAAATTTTGACACACCCCTATTTTGAAACTCTTGATTTTAGCCCCGTTTTAAAAAATCAAAAAAACTTGAACCATTTTATCATGTATACATTGTAAAACATCTTTGAAAAGAACTTTTCAAAACCATTTCCAAAAATACCCCTCTTAGGCCTAAGTTTTTGAAAAGATTTTCGGACCTGATCCACAGCCGAGTTGTTGCAACCTAAGCTCTGATACCACTAAATGTAACACTCTAAACCCGGCCCAAACGTTACGGCCGAATTTGACATGCCACATTGAAGTTAAAAATCCACGTTTCGTTTTAGCGCTTTAAAACCAACTTTTGTTAAGCTTAACCAAGTGAATGGAAGCTGGGCACCAGGTAGGAATCCGTAACAGAGGAGGTGAGCCATGAAGGCTGCTTAAATACCAAGCTCTTTGATTGGATCCAATCTTAGACATGCCCACAACCATTGCCACACTAGATTATAACGAGTTGAAATTTCTTGAAGTAGATATCTTTGCTAAATCGAATATTCGTGACGTTGTGTTATTTTAAAAACAAGTATCGTTTTGAAAACGCGTCCTAAGTTTAGCCCATTTGAATTATTATCAACCAGATTAAAGTTATTAAAAATGAAATAATCCCAGAAAAGAAAATAAAGTTAAAATGGCCTTATTACAACCCAAAAATAAATAGTAAATAAGGTAAACTAAAGAAAACCAATCACTTATTTCTAAAGCCCAAAAGCGACCACTGTGGCCACTCTGAATCCCCTCCGGCTCCAAGTCCCCAAATCAAGGCTCACCTGCAAGGTTAAGGAAAAGGGTGAGTTTGGAAACTCAGTGTGCAACAAGCCCCTTTCAGAGCCCAAAACAATATCAGCCTGCTGGGCCTAAACCCAAATTCAATCTCAGCATATACTGTGCCGAAGCCTTTACATTATTCATATCACTAGGCCGAAGCCTTTTCATTATTCATATCACTGGGCCAAAGCCTTTTCATTATTCATATTACTGTAACAA
This sequence comes from Gossypium hirsutum, assembly GCF_007990345.1. Lineage (NCBI taxonomy): Eukaryota > Viridiplantae > Streptophyta > Magnoliopsida > Malvales > Malvaceae > Gossypium > Gossypium hirsutum. The sequence continues at coordinate 99,165,032 of NC_053424.1, read as the reverse complement.
TATGGCTCATAGGCCCTTTTCAATAATACATGCAACATCAATGAACATATACAAGCCCATTTGGGGAGACTACTCAACCCACCAACCGTTACTCTCCACCCGTACCAACCAAGCTCTCCATGTGGGGAATAACTCAACCCACCCAACCAAACTATCCACTGGCAGCATAGCTGTTTTATCATATAACTGGAGGCCTAGCCTCTTTTAGTAACTGGGCCAAAAGCCCTTTTTAATAAACTGGGGCAAAAGCCCTTTTCGGTAAACTGGGGCATAGCCCTTTTGCACTTCCTCCATCCATGTAAACCCAACCCATGCATAAATGAATACATCATGTGCATATCATACATATCATGTGCATATCGTATCAAATCATATATATATCAAAATCTCATGCATCAAACTCATAATTAAACCCTAGGGGTAAAATGGTCATTTTTACCTAAGGGCAAAACAGTTATTTTCATATTATAAGGGTAATTTTGTAATTTTACCAAATATTAGGGTTCTCCATGTTCATTATCAGTTACTAACAATTTCATGTGTTTTGGTAGCGATTCTAGCCCATTCTTAGCGAAATCGAGTTATTGGGCCAAAAACCCCTAATGGGCCCTACATAGCTGACTTAGTCATCTAGGCCCATTTAGCCCATTTCCATAACAGTCTTAGCCGTATTAATGCACAAACTGATCAGATTCCAATTTCTACCAAATTTACCCAAATGGGCCCAGAAGCCCATTAGGCCCGATTTCAGCCCCTCGAGGCCCAACTTACCGTGATGCTAAAAATTGTGCTCTTACCTGTTCCAACGACCCCGATCATCAACTTAGCAAATCTAACTAACCAATGAGCATTCGCTTGCTCACAAGTCCTCGAAATGCCAGAATTTTGGCATTTCAGCTTTTCGGCAAATATCGAGTTAAGCTACGAAAGAGGGTTCGTTACACACCTGTTTTGTGACGTTCACTAGCAAAGTCTCCCACGCCAACCTACAATTAACCATCACCATACTTAGTGTATAAATCATTCTTATCAAACCCAAAATCCACCCTACCATATTCGGCCAAAGAACCCCCTAATGGCCATAGATCACATACCTTCACCGAGTCCGACGCTCGATCCAAGCTATCCAAATCGATACCCCAACCCTTGCTACTCCTCCAAAGTTATCTACTCCGCTATACAAACCATAAGAAACAAATGAAAAATCCCAATAAGGCCTATATCCCAAATCGGCAACCTCCCTAAACTATAGGGGGTTTCGACTTTTGTCAACAGTTACTACTGGATCGATCAGAGTACGGATACTTACCACCGTCTTCCTTTGTACCACTTAGAGTTCGATAGAAGAATGAATTGGCCACCAAAAAGTGAAGAGAAAAGAAAGTTGCTGGTCAAAAATGGAATCGGCACAACCAAGCTTCACAGGTTTCGGCTTTTGTGGCTTTTCCGCAAAGGTGAAGATAAGAAAGGGAGTAGTAGATGAAGCGAAAGGGAATAATGGACTGGTTTCGAAAAAGAAAATAGAGAAAGATGAATGGGAAGGGTGGCAATTTCGGTTAGAGAAGAAAATAGAAAGAAAAGAATCGTTCTACAGTGTTCAAACAGAGGAAAATCGGCACAACTATAGCCTAATGCCGAATATACAACCCTCAAATTCCCCCAGGCCGATTTCTCCTCCCTAATCCCCCCTATTCGACCAAATCTAATCCCTCTTTCAAATCCCTAAAATCTCTCCCCTTATCACTCCTTAATCCATGCGTTTGACTGATTCAAGCTCTCTCCCACAGAGTACCATTCGGCTACAACTCCTGCATGCTCAAAGCATAAAAATTAACATCACATTTGCCATTACAGGGAATCGAACCCAGGTCTTCCCCCAACCACTTACACGCCACCTTTTTAGCTCCCTAGTGGCGTCACTTAGCCACTTTACCAGAGGCTCTTTTGTGATACATTTTACCCACAATTTTTAATAAGACCACCTATCCAAATCCCCTAACTTCTTAGTCCGAAATTCAAAAATACTACCGGGTTTTGGCCAACACATGGGCCTTCCATAAGCCCATTTACACCCTCCAATTATGAATTTCACAACCAAATACCAAATTTTAAAAAAACTTTACCAAAATCTTGAAAATCATGAAAAACCCAAAAATCAGGATATTACATTAATGCATGAAAGGTTAATCACAAAAGGTTATGTCGAATCATGACTTCTCGTAACATAGGTAGCAATGATGCATTGCTAGATGCCACTCATTGTTTGTAACATTAGAATCGTTCTAATATTACTGCTAACGTTACAATAACCTATAGGGTCACACCCTATGGTTGAAATGAACGGAGGAAAACATAGTTGGTATTGTATTCTGATTGTCAGATGAATTAAATTAATTCTAGAATTAATTTAATTGGGCAATCAAATTGTTGAACATACTATACGTACACGGATGTTGTACACATAATCAGAACATAATTTCATTAGTATATGAATTTGGTTCGTATATAAGTTTAAATAAATATAGTTTACCGAAATCTTTATTATAATTAATGTAATTATAATTTTCGGTTAAACATTATTATATTTAATGTTTAGGGATGACTATTATGTTCAGATTAATTTTAATGAATTAATATTCATTAAAAAGATATACCAATTAAAAGGGTGTTATATATGGCCAGGGTAAAAACCCCAAAGAGATAATATATAAATAAGCCCGAAACTATGCTAAAGGGTCTAACAGCCGTCAAGCATAAAAATCACTGAAATAGTTTTTGAGATTTTTCTACCGTTCATTGTCAACTGGGTAGGCTACGTAGAGGCTGACATCGGAAAGGTTGCGTCTTAGTTCGATAGTGGTTCAGAATTCCCGTTGCCTAGGCGTCACAGTCTACTCAGATTGAAGTTTCGGTAATTTTGAAACCTTTCATCACCCCAATACGTTCCTTACACATGGATCCATGGTTTGGATCGTCGGAATGTTTTTAATTATTTTTTTTCCACTGCGCCTTGGAGGCACCGGCGTTCCAACAGTGGTATTAGAGCCACTTGTGTGATACGGACTCGGGTTTACATACTTGGGTGATGCAATTGTATGAGATGTATATTTTAATTTTATTATGTTTTTCTATTTAAGTTGTTTAAGCAGAATCTGATAACTGTTCCTTTCGATAAGTGATTAAATGTTAATCATGGTGTTATGGCCTATTAGGTTTTATGTTATTGCTGTAAACCTTAATAAATCTGTTATGATGCAGCGGTGATTTTACAATTTTCAGTAAGAGGTTACTGGCCAGTGGAACAAAGCGTTGTTCCAATATGAAACCTCAAGGATTAAAATCCTAAAAAACACGATTCTATTGATAAAAGTTATCAAATCGTGAGGTTTCATTCGGCCCGCTCCCTTCGACCGCCTCAGATCCCCATCATCTTCCAGTATGTTTTGTAATAAATAAAACTTAATGGGCCATAAAAATGTTGAAAGGATATTTTAATATTTCACTTGACAAAAACATTGAATGATATATGCTATTTTTGAAATGCACAGTGTTTGAAATGCATAGTTATAGCCCGATGACCCATTTGATAAAAGGTTGTAAATTTATAAATACGGCCTGCGTGTCGTGCCTTACTACTATTCTTTTGTATTTCTCTTCTCATCTTACTCCCTCATATATAAAATGAGTTTCTGAATTTTGTAATTTGTAAAAGTTACTGTGGACTAGACGAGAAGGAAGAGGGGCCGACTAGTATGGATCGACAGCTTGTGAAACGGCTTACACCTTTAGGTTCCCTTTTGGTTCTCCCAGTGGCTTGGGTTGAATCACCATAGTTTATGGGCTATAACTATTGCATTTATTTATTGCTTTACTTACTCATGTATGAGATGCGATGGATGTCTAAAGCATGCAAATTTGGTAATAATAAACCCCATTAATTGATGAGATCAATTAAAAGATTAAATGGACTAAAGTAGACCATAATTGGTGAGATGTAACACTCTAATAAAATCCCTCTATTAAAATATTAAGTCAACATGGCCTTCCAATTTATGCCTTCATTAAGGCCTCGATCAATACTATGTAGGTTTTGCCAAAGCAAAGTACTAGTATTTATATTCGTTAAACGCGAAGAATAAACAAGTGATATTCGCTGGTTAAAAATTGGTTAATGACTTAACTATGTTACACTAATAGGATTAGAAGCCTAGAGGCAAGTAATTTGGATAAATCATAAGATGATTAGAACAAGAGTTGTTCACCAAATTGTAGGAGTTACATATGATGTAATTAGCAAGTGTTGCTTACCTAAATAACCATAATCTTGAGAGTAAAGCCAAAGATGACTTAAGAGGAGGTGAAATATGGATCCTTGACCCACTAGAAATATTTTCAAGAAAGTCTTTCCAAAATTAATATATGAGGGTTATTAATTTTGAAATAGAATAGTGGGAAACATCATATAATAAAGTCCTTTTAATGATTGATATAAAATTGGTAAATTTATTCACACGCATATTTTATTGTTGTAGATATATTATGGTTGCAAACACTAATAGACTCTCATTGCGATCGATCCTTGAGAAGGACAAATTAAATGCTTTGAACTTTCTTGACTGGTTCCGTAACTTGAGGATTGTCCTCAAACAAGAACAAAAATTATATGTCATTGAAAAATCACTTCCTGATGAACCACCTGCTAATGCCTCGAGGGTTGATAAAGATGCTTACAAGAAGCATCTTGATGATATGGTAAACGTTGGATGTCTTATGCTTGCCACTATGAGTCCTGAGCTTCAAAAGCAATATGAGGATATGGTTGCTTATGATATGATCGAGCACGTGAAAGAACTATATCAAGGGCAAGCAAGGCAAGAGAGGTTCAATATCTCTAAGGCCCTATTCCAATGTAAGCTGGCTGAAGGAAGCCCAATAGGACCTCATGTCCCTAAGATGATTGGTTATATTGAAAGCCTGTCTAAGCTTGGGTTTCCATTGGGCCAAGAGTTGGCCACTGATGTTATTCTCCAATCGTTGCCGGATAGCTATAGCCAGTTTGTCCTCAATTTCAATATGAATGAAATTGACAAGACTCTGCCAGAATTGCTTAGCATGTTACGAACTGCTGAAGGCAACATGAAAAAGGTTGGACCCAAGCCCATACTGATGGTCCATAATAATAAGGGCAAGGGAAAGGCCAAAGTCCCGACAAAGCCTAAGGGCAAAGGTAAGCCAAATCTTGAAAAAGGAAAGGCTACACTGAAACCTAAAGGTGGGGTGTCTAAGGAAGGAAACTATTTTCATTGTGGTGTGACTGGACATTGGAAGCGGAACTGCCCGGTCTATGTTGAGGAAATCAAGAAGGCCAAAGCAAGCGGAACGTGTGCTTCAGGTATTTATGTTATTGATATTAATTTACCAACTACTACTTCTTGGGTATTAGATACTGGTTCTGGTTCTCATATTTGTACTTTTGTACAGGGACTACAAAGGAGTAGGACTTTGGCTAAAGGAGATGTGGACCTGGGAGTTGGAAATGGAGCAAGAGTTACTGCATTAGCTGTGGGAACATATACTTTATCTTTGCTTAGTGGACTTGGCTTAATTTTAGAGGATAGTTATTTTGTGCCCAGTTTGACTAAAAACATTATTTCAATTTCTTGTTTAGACAAAATTGGTTTTGAAATAATAATTAAGAATAATTGTTGTTCCTTTTATCTCAATAATGTTTTCTATGGTTCGACACAATTGATTAATGACCTCTATATTTTAGATCAAATGAATCCCATTTACAACATAAATACTAAAACATCTAAAATAAATGACACAAATCAAACTTATCTTTGGCATTGTCGTTTGGGCCACATAAGTGAGAAACGCATATCCAAACTCCATAAAGATAATCTCTTTGATTCATTTGTTTTTGAACAATTTGAAGTATGTGAATCTTGCTTACTAGGAAAAATGACTAAATCTCCTTTTACTGGTAAAAGTGAACGAGCTAGTGATTTATTGGGATTAATACATTCAAATGTATGTGGACCAATAAATACACAAGCCAGAGGTGGATTTCACTACTTCATTACTTTCACTGATGATTTCAGTAGATATGGGCATGTTTATCTCATGCGCCATAAGTCTGAGGCCCTTGAAAAGTTCAAGGAATTTAAAAATGAAGTACAAAATCAACTAGGCAAAACTATTAAGACACTTCGATCTGATCGAGGTGGAGAGTATTTAAGCCTAGAGTTTGATGATCTTTTGAAGGAATGTGGGATTGTCTCACAACTTACTCCTCCTGGTACTTCTCAATGGAATAGAGTTTCTGAGAGAAGAAATCGAACTCTATTAGACATGGTTCGATCCATGATGAGTCATGCTGATCTACCGACTTCCTTTTGGGGACATGCACTTGAAACAGCTATTTTCACACTAAATCATGTTCCGTCTAAATCGGTTCAAAAGATGCCATATGAGATGTGGACTGGGAAACATCCCAGTATGTCTTTTATAAAAATTTGGGGTTGCGAAGCTTATGTTAAACGTCAGATGTCTACTAAGCTTGAACCCAAATCTGAAAGGTGTATCTTTTTGGGGTATCCGAAAGAAACCAAATGATATTATTTCTTTAATCCCACTGAGAACAAAGTGTTTGTTGCTCGGACTGGTGTCTTCCTAGAGAGAGAATTTGTTTCTAGAAAAGGAAGTGGGAGAAAGATTGAACTTGAAGAAATTCGAGAATCACAAGATACCACTGAATCAGAGATAGAACAACAGCAAATTCCACAAGAAATTGAGGAACAAGTAACTAGTGTAGAAACACAACCACCGCGTAGATCTTTAAGAGAATGCCATACACCTGAGAGATATGGATTTCTCATTACAATTCATTGTGACATTCTTCTTATAGATCAAGATGAGCCTAGGACTTATCAAGAAGCGGTGGCGAGCCTAGACTCTTAGAAATGGCTAGAGGCCATAAGATCTGAGATGGATTCCATGTATGAAAACCAAGTATGGACTTTGGTTGACCCACCCAAAGGGGTTAAACCTATAGGGTGCAAATGGGTTTCAAAAAGAAAACAGACATGGATGGTAATGTACAAACATACAAGGGGCGATTAGTCGCTAAAGGTTTTTGTCAAATTCATGGTGTTGACTATGATGAAACTTTTTCTCCTGTAGCTATGTTTATATCCATCAGGATCTTGCTCGCCATAGCTGGTTTTCATGATTATGAAATCTGGCAGATGGATGTCAAAACAGCTTTCCTTAACGGGAAACTTGAAGAGGATGTGTACATGACACAACCTGAAGGTTTTGTCAATCCAAAGGATGCTAGAAAGGTATGTAAGTTACAAAGATCCATTTATGGATTAAAGTGAGCTTCTCGAAGTTGGAATCTTCGTTTTAACTATGCAATCAAAGAGTTTGGTTTTGTCAAAAATGAAGATGAGCAATATGTTTACAAGAAAGTTAGTGGGAGCACAATCACATTCTTGGTACTGTATGTGGATGACATACTTATCATGGGCAATGACATACCTACCTTACAGTCTATTAAGACTTGGTTAGGAAGTTGTTTTTCTATAAAGGACTTGGGCGAAGCCACTTACATCTTAGGAGTCAAGATCTATAGAGATAGATCAAGACGACTACTAGGTCTAAGTCAAGGTACATATATAGATAAAGTATTGAAACGGTTCAATATGGAAGAATCTAATAGAGGATTCCTACTTATGAGACATGGTATTTCACTCTCGAAGGAAATGTGTCCTTCAACTCCACAAGAGAGAGAACGCATGAGTAAAATTCCATATGCTTCTGCTATTGGATTTATCATGTATGCAATGTTATGTACCCGTCCAGATGTCTCATATGCCTTAAGTATGATGAGCAGGTACCAAGTAGATCCTGGTGAATGTCACTGGACCACAGTCAAGAATATCCTTAAGTACTTAATAAGAACTAAGGATGCGTTCCTAATATATGAAGGTGAGGAAGAGTTAAGTGTAAAAGGTTACACTGATGCCAGCTTCCAAACCAACAAGGATGATTCTCGATCACAATCAGGTTTTGTATTTTGCCTTAATGGTGGTGCTGTGAGCTGGAAGATTTCAAAGCAAATTACAGTAGCCGATTCTACAACAGAGGTTGAGTATATTGCAACTAGTGAGGCAGCAAAAGAAGCTATTTGGATCAAGAAGTTCATTACTGAACTAGGGGTTGTGCCTATCATATCAGATGCTATAGAACTTCGATGTGATAACAATGGAGCTATTGCACAAGCTAAAGAACCCAGATCACACCAGCGATCTAAACATATACTTAGGCGCTACCATCTTATTCGAGAGATTATCAATCGAGGGGATATAGAGATATGCAGAATACCTACAGATGATAACATTGCTGGTCCCTTGACCAAGCCTCTGACACAGCAGAAGCATGATCGTCACACTAAGTCACTTGGTATTAGATATATGAGTGATTGGTCTTGGTGCCAGTGGGAGATTGTAAGAGTATGCCCAAAGATCAATCACGAGATGGTTGTAATAACATACTTGATTTATCATGTTTATTGATATAAGGCATTGCCATTATTATTTCAGTTTTTTTTCTGTGTACATAAATAAACTATTTTATAATAATGTCCTAAGAATAATACGATTATTCTTAAAAGATCCTTAGTCAAGTATTATTGTTAGCTAGGACAACAATAATGCATTAAGACTAACATGTAGTTGATTGATGATAAAGAGTTGTCATTGATTTGGAGTGTCAAAATCAATGCATGAATATGTGTGTTAGAGAACAACATATTGGACTGACCTGCTATGAGTATGTTTCTTGGATTATTATGTAATTGTCACAACATTAATCATAGTGATTAATATGTATATGATCCTCATACTTGAGATCATCATTATCCCAACATCGTGAGTTGTATATTTTGATATAGTCAAACGAACATCGTAACTGGTTGTTCTATAAAGACTAATGTTGGATATACCACAATCTATGTAGAGGGATATGGTTGATCAATATAGGATAAGTCCCTCCTACATAATGGGAGTAATATCTTAGGCCACTTGATTGAGTGAGACTAGAAATGCATGGCCATGCTCAAATAAGTTGATATGAGATGTCATACTTATTTGTGTATCATAGTTCACTTAAGGTATCAAGAAACATGGGATGGACTATGCAAGTGTGACTATTCCATGACTTGTGTCCATTCCAAAGATATAGGACTTAAGGATTAATGCATGAAAGGTTAATCAGAAAAGGTTATATCGAATCATGAATTTCATAACTTAGGTAGCAATGATGCATTGCTAGATGCCACTCATTGTTTGTAACATTAGAATCATTCTAATATTACTGCTAACGTTACAAGAACCTATATGGTCACACTCTATGGTTGAAATGAACGGAGTAAAACATAGTTGGTATTGTATTCTGATTGTCAGATGAATTAAATTAATTATAGAATTAATTTAATTGGGCAATCAAATTATTGAACATACTATACGTACAAGGATGTTGTACACATAATCAGAACATAATTTCATTAGTATATGAATTTGGTTCGTATATAAGTTTAAATAAATATAGTTTACCGAAATCTTTATTATAATTAATGTAATTATAATTTTCGGTTAAACATTATTATATTTATTTTAATGATGACTATTATGTTCAGATTAATTTTAATGAATTAATATTCATTAAAAAGATATACCAATTAAAAGGGTGTTATATATGGCAAGGGCAAAAACCCTAAAGAGATAATATATAAATAAGCCCAAAACTATGCTAAAGGGTCCAGCAGCCGTCAAGCATAAAAATCACTGAAATAGTTTCTGAGATTTTTCTACCGTTCATTGTCAACTGGGTGGACTACGTAGAGGCCAACATTAGAAAGGTTGTGGCTTGGTTCGATAGTGGTTCACGATTCCCGTTGCCTAGGCGTCGCAGTCTACTCAGATTGAAGTTTTGGTAATTTCGAAACCTTTTATCACCGCGATACGTTCCTTACACATGGATCCATGGTTTAGATCGCCGGAATGTTTTTAATTATTTTATTTTTCCACTGCGCCTTGAAACTAGATTCACATATATTCTTACCATAAAATTTTCAGAATTTTTGGTCTATCCAATTAGTACAGTTTATTCATTGAAGTTACCCCTGTTTCGCTTCTCAACTGTTTTGAGCACTCTTCACTACGAATAAATTTTCTCCTCGTATAGAATTCAAAGGATGTTCTTGTTTATTTCATTTGAAACTAGACTCATTAAGGATTTCAACCATATAAATTATATTCCCTAATTATTTTTGTACAATTTTTAATAATTTTTCCAAGTCAAAATAGGGGATCACGTAGTCATTCTGAACCAGTCTCTCAAAAAATTAAATATCTCATAATATAGAATTCCTTTGCTTGTTCTATTTCTGTTATATAAAAACAGACTCATTAAGCTCTAATTTGATATCTCACTTAGTCTCTGATTCAATTTCTACTATTTTTGGTAAATTTTTAGATTAACGTCACTGCCACTATTCAAAACAGTTTTATTGTCAATTTTGATTTTTCACACTTCAATTGTATTCATCACTTTCCCATAACAATCTTTCCAATTTCCAATCATACTCATAACTTACACACGTATATACTTACACTTATCATCACAAAGTCATACACAATTTCATTTGATCAATTTCCCAGTTGAACTCTTCGGAATAACAACAGATACGCGATGGTATCGCACACAACCCACCTTTAAAATTGAAGCTCCCTTGTACACATAGTGGCCTTCACTTAGCACCACTCATGTGACCTAGCTCGAATGTAAACATAATTTTGGCTCTCTTGTACACATGGTGAACACTTAGTACCACCCATGTGACCTAGCCAGTTTATCTCGTAGCTCTCTTGTCTACATGGTGTCCTTCACCTGGAACCACGCATGCGACCTAGCTACATATATCCCGTAGCTCTCTTGTCTACATGGTGTACACATAGTATCACCCATGTGACCTAGCTAATGTCTCGTAGCACTCTTGTACACAAGATGTGCACTCAGCACCATACATGTGACCTAGCTACATACCATCTGTATCATCCAATCTTTTAGAAGGTTCAACCGGGATTTCTCTCTCTTTCTAATGCTTGATTCCATACTTCCAATAGTCAATTATGATTCAAAAATCAGTTACAATACATAAAATATGCTAAAATACAAAAACATAATAAAGATAATGTATTATTTACATACAAACTTCCATACTTTCTCATTTCCATGTCGAATTAATATTGAACATTTAAATCATCATAATTATACTTACTTTCAACACCTCGGCAATCATAGTAAATATATCAATTTTACATTGAAACATGCATAAATTAATGCTTATTTTACATATGAACTTACCTCGATACTAAAACGGCCATTTTACCAACTTTCCTGATTTTCGATTTTTCTCCCATTCCAGATTCAAATCTCGTTTTTCTAGATCTAAAACACCATATTTTACTTATTTAATTAATTTACTATTCAAAAAAGTCCTTAACTCAAACTTTTGAAAAATTACAATTTTGCCCCTAAACTTTTGCATATTTACACTTTTGCCCCTAGGCTCGGGAATTAAACTTCTTCCCTTATTCTTATGTTTTATGACATGCTGATCATTTATCCCTTCTATGGAAACATCAAATTCTCACTCTAACACGTTGTTATGAACAATAACAACTTTTACTAATTAAGCCGTTTTACTCATTTTTACTTAAAACCGATTAGCAAAAGTTGTTTAACATAATTTCAGCCTTCATATTCTACCATAAAACATCAAAATAAACACATTTCACCTATGGGTATTTTTCCAAATATGAACCCTAGCTTAAATTGTTGCTAGAATAAGCTTAATCAAGTTACCGGGATTCCAAAATCGTAAAGAACTTGAAAAACGGGGCTAGAACGGACTTACTATTGAGCTTGGAAATCTTGAAAGCCCTAGCCATGGCTTCCCCCATGCTAATTTCGGCCTCCATGAAAAGGATGAGTAAATTTTGGCTTTATTTTCCCTTTTTATTTCTTTTAATTACCAATTGACTAAAATGCCCTTAAGGCCTTTCTTTAAAATTTTGTCCTATTATGCCCATTTTTTTCCAAACGAAATATAATGTCTAATTACCATTTAAGGACCTCCTCTTTAAACCCCCATTTCAATCAAGTACTTATGAATTAGAACACATATTTTGTAACTTTTGCAATTTAGTCCTAAAAGTCCAATTAAGCACTTTATTTGTAAAATTACTTATCGATATTTTTACACAATATTTTAATAAATAAATAAACCTTAAAACTTAATCAAAATAAATTTTTTGACTTCAAATTCGTGGTTCTAAAACCATCGTTCCATTTTGGCCCTAAATCGAGCTATTACAGCAACTTCTGCAAATAAGCCCTAATAGGCAAATTAAACATGTAATCTATAAAATTTGTTATCAATACTCTAACACATGCATCTAATCACTTAGTAAATCATAAAAATTAATCGAAATAAACTTTTCTATCTCAGATTTGTGGTTTCGCAACCACTATTCCATTTAGGCCCTATTTCGAGATGTTACAATTATAAAATGTCTCAAGTTGGATGCAATGTGGGATTCCATGATGAGGGCACTTTCGTAATAACTCTTTGTGCCTTTCCCATGCCTCATACAAGGACTCATCATCCATTTGTTGGAAGGTAGTGATCTCGTTCCTCAACTTAGCATTCTTTCTAAGCGGGAAATACTTCATAAGGAATCTTTCTGCTAACTCTTGCCATGTGGAAATTGAGTTTGGTGGAAATGAGTTCAACCAGGCTCGAGCTCTGTCCCTCAGCGAATATTGGAACAGCTTCAATCGTAAGGCATCTTCGGGTACTCCAGGTAATTTGAAAGAATCGCTCACCTCCATAAACAAACTTAAGTGTAAGTGAGGATCTTCGATAGGCATTCCACTAAATTGGCCCATTGTCTGAAGCATCTGGAACATGATTGGCTTCAGCTCAAACTATTGTGCCTAAATTTCGGGTCTCTTAATACCTGGATTAAATTCATTAAATACTAGCATGGCATACTGTTATAAAGCTTTATCCCTATCATCAACAATAAAAATAGGATTTTGAGTAGGATTTGCTCCATTTCCTTGGATTAGATTTTCGAAGTTCATATCTTTGGTCCTTTTCTGATTTGCTTGTCTTCTTTGTTGTCGGAAAGTTCGTTCAATCTCAGGGACTATAGGGAGCAGATCAATAATTCGGTCAATATGCATAAACACCTGAAATGATCAAAGAAAAATTAATTTAATTAAAAATTAAATAGAAAAAATAAACCACAATGTAAAACTAACAAATTCACAAATAATGACTTTTTAAAACAGTCCCTGGTAACGGAGCCAAAAACTTGGAACGACGGAAATGAGCAAGTGTACACAATAGCAAAAAGTAATAAAATGATAGCGCGACATGCCCATGCCAATCAACCGTGCTCAAGACTGATAAAATACCACAGGCGTAGACATCTATACACGGGCGTGGAAGAAGCGAATGAAGCAGAACACGGCCGTACGACATGGGCGTGGGCTGAATGCCAAACGCGCCCAAATTTAAAAAATCGCGAAACACAACACGCCCGTGTGCCCTAAAATCTATATATATCCCTCACTATTCATCACCCATTTCCCAAAAATCCCTAACCCTAGTCGCTGCAACTTCACACGCCCTACCTGCCACGCCCGTGCGCAGACCATAGCACCACTTTCGACGACCCAAAGCTCCTCCCTCTTGTGTTTGTTCATTTTTTCCTTCTATTATCTTTATTGTTTTACTTATTTCATGATATTTTTAGTAAATAATCATTGTTGTAATGATAGAATACTTATGCTCTTCATTAAGAAATTTGTCATCTTAGTTAATACATTTTGCTACATTCACCCATTTTTCTTGTTTCCATAGATTTCATGCTTACCCACACCATATTTCATACTCATCAAACCCACATGCATTCATTCACTAGATACTTCCGTTAGCATTACTCTCGTAGTCCTATTCATAATAATGACTTGACATATCTGTTTTGGTTGTTTGAATATATTTTTCATCTAGTACGTAAGCCCCATGAAATAATCTTATTCAATTTTTACACGCGTACATTCTTGGGGAATATTTAACTTTGAATTTCATTGCAGGTATACAATGTCAGCCTCATGTGGTAAGAAGATAGCTATCCCTGCCTCGAAGAAGAGGAAATGAGCAGCGTCATCCTCGGGTCCTACTGCGGGGATTAGGCACTCGTTCCTCCAGTTTCCCTTGGGACCCTAGGAGGAACTATTTCAGATATTACGGGCCTGACCCCTAGGTGTGGGCCGCTGCATTGACTAGGCTACACTTGAACAAATTCAAATGGCTGACGCGGTCCGAGCCCTTCTGATGGCTGACCCGTAGGGACTCTTCTTTGAGATCATCGAGCAGACGTACCTTGAGCTCACAATGGAACTCTGGTCGACCTTCCATTTTCAAGTTGTCATGACAAACTTCGACGATCCTGGAATGGTCCAGTTCCGCCTTGGTGGTCTAGTGTGCCAGTTGAGCATACCAGAGTTTGGAATTGCAGTAGGACTGTACACGGAGGAGTTCATGGACGACAATGAACTCGACACCCTCCATCGCCACATCCACTACTCTCTTTCAAAGTTCTGGAAGGACCTCATCCTTGACTTGACCATCTATGATCCTAGCCGCTCTAGGGCATCAGCCCTTGCCCCATCCATGCGATACCCACACGCCATCTTGGCCCACACTCTAACAGAACGACGAGAGAGCACTAGCGTTTTCAATACTCACGACGCCTATTTCTTGTGGAGCATGGCAAACAGGCACATCTTCGACCTTGCCTATTTCATTGCCCTCGCCATCCGCCATCAAACAGAACGGCATAGGAGAGGAGTCATCTCTACCGGGCCCTATGTGACTCGACTGGCTCGACACTTTGGGCTCCTCAACACAGCGGCACAATCATCCTTCCTCACTATCATCGGCCAGATGTCCCCACAGGGCATCTCAAGCATGCTACATATGAGGATGATCGAGAAACAATGTGGAACCGACCCTCCCCAGTACCGCCTCGCCCAGTCCACCGAGGAGGACCCAAAGGACATTACTGATGATGTCCCTCCATGTCATGAGGACCCACCATCTCAATCACCACCCATCCATCGTCCAGTTCATGTGGTGCCTTCATACTCTGACATCTTTGAGCGTCTTACTCGATTTGAGCAGCAGTGTTTTCAGCACTTTGATCACATTGATGCTACTCTTCATCAGATTTGTCAGCACCTTCACATGTCATTACCACCACCACCTCGCGAACCATCCAGCGATGACAATGTTTAAAGACTTTTTATTTTTTATTTTTATTTCCACTTTTATCTTTATTTATCTTCTTTAAGTACTTTTTATTTTATTTTCTTTTAATATTATTTTAATTTTTGGTTCTATAATTTTTATGAATAATTTATAGTTTTCGCTATTTCATTACGAGTAATTATGCTTCCTTATATTTCCTAAAGAGTTCTTGATTTTATCGCAGTTATAAAGAGCTCCAAAGCTCATCATCACTTAGAAACTAAAAACTCCACTGGAAAAGGTTCTCCACGACTGTCATGTCCTGGTCGATCACGACCATAGGTACTACCAGATATTATATTCTTTTGGCACAGGACTTGTGGACTAATGAACCTCTACCACCACCAAAGTATCCTCCTCCACTCTCTTCATTGCCTTGGCCGATTATTCTCCATAACTCCAATTCAAAAGAGTTCATTCATCATTCAGGAAGTTTCACTTCTCTCCCTATCTTATGATTATAGATCTATATTTCTCAACATATTTATCTTTGTACATTAACGGCAATGTAAATCTTAAATGTGGGGGGTCTTTTCTATCATTATCAGAAATCCCTGAATTTTGCCTTGTTCTCATGTGATCTTCTCATACCACTATTAGAATGAATTTTGATTAAGTTATGATTTTTATTGATATGTCTTGAATTAAAACATAGGCATTTATGCATTGATCATTTAAACTTTAAGACATTAGGGAATCAAGCATGATAAGCTGATTTTTTTAGAATTAACAATTTTTAGGTTGTTTCCCCAAGTTTAGATATTGTCTTAAGTTGAAATTCACAAGTTTAAACATCAAAAAAAGCCATCATTTTTGTGAGATCTTGAGCCTTTAGAGCATATGTTATTTCTTTCATGCTCAATTTTATTATGAGTGCGTTAGTATTGATTTGTTATTCTAGAAATTGCTTGATCATGCATGTCAAGACCACACCATTTGATTTGATATGTCGAGATGATAAAGGCACTTAGGTTTAACCCACTCACTCCACAAAAGCATACCTTCATAATTAACCCTTAGTGAACCCCTTTGAGCCTAACAAGCCATTAATTGATTTACCCTCAATATTAACCCATAACCCATTATTGTTGAAATCCCCTAATTTGATCCCTATTTTTATCGAGATTTGATTTGAATTAATTGCTTAGTTATGTTTTACTCTTCGTTGCAATAATTAAGTTTTATGTTATTTGACCTGTTCTTAAAAAAAATAATACTTACATACATATTAGTAGTAATTCGTAGTTTTTGAGCTTGAGTGTTAATTCCATATTCTGAGAAGAAGCTCACTTGTATTCAACTGATAATTAGTTATTTTTCTAGTTACGTGATTTTTTTTTTTGCAATTCAATCTTGGTTCTAACCTTTTCTTTCAGCTTCTGACCACAGCCCCTAACCAAAGCTAGATTACAACCCTCTAAAGACCTTTTTAATTGATGCATCATCTCAATATATAGTGGTGGAGATTTGATTTTCATACAAGCCTATGGTAATAACTTTTCATATTGACTAATAAGTGCTTTATTTGATGTCCTTAAACACCTCGAGTGATTTGAGTGAACCTTTAGTGAGGATTTTAAACTTTGTGATATTTTGATCAAAGGTGATTACTTAGATGAGAGGGGACACCTATGTTTTCGTGATAAAATGCTCAGCTTGGAATGTTTGAAACTTTGATGTACTTTTAGTTGAATTTTAATTGTATGGATACTTATGGATTATTTTGAGATACTATTGATAGGGATTATAAATTGAGAAGAATTTATTTTGATTGTGAGTTGAGGATTTTGCTTGAGGACAAGCAAACACTTAAGTGTGGGGGTATTTGATAAACTGTAATTGATACATATTTTTATCCCATGCTTAGCACATTTATGGATGGTTTCTCCTTAGATTTGGTGAATTCGATGCTCCTAATTCTTTAATTTCATGTTTTATATTTAGGTAAGCATAAGAGAGCAAAAAATGCGAGAAACGGACCGATAACGGAGAAAATAGATCCACATGGAAAATCAACACGGCCTGGACTTTCTCACACGAGTAAGCCACACGGTCGTGTCCATTTGGTAAGATCAAAGCACGACTTACACGGGTAGACTACACGCCCGTGCCTATTTAACAGCCCTGACAACGGTCTGAAACAATCACACACGGGTGTGTCACACGAGCGTGTCCCTGTCGAGCCCAAGTATAGTCCTATTCGGAAAAGGCCACTTTTGAGGGCTAGTAGGCATTATAAAGCCTATTTAAACACTTGAGGAGGCAATTAGAACAGATACATAGAGTAGGAAGGCGATTGATCCATCCCAGAAGCCGGATTTATCGTCAAGACTGAAGATCTCCCTTCAATTTTCAATCAGGGGTTTTGGGTTTTCTTTATGTTTTGTATTCATTATTCTTCTGAGATTTTTTATTTTATAATTATGAAAAAAAACCCCTAAATACCTAAGGGGAATGAATCCTAAGATGGATCTTGTAATTATTATCTGAATTGTATTATAAATATTTGACTTGTTCTTGATTATGTGTTCTTAATTCTTGTCTTAATATTCCAGGATATTGATTCAAGTTAATGTGCTTATTCAGAGGAGCAAAAGTCTCTATCTAAGAGTAAATTTGTCATAATTAACCAGAGTTGATTGCACACCTAGAGATTGGGTGACAAGATTTTGCCGGATTAGGGTGAAACCTAATAAGAGGATCTATAGATCGAGTTAATGCAACGCTAGGGCGTTAATTAGAAAGAGATTTCAATTAATCAACCTAGGGTTAGACGTTATTAGTCTCGAGAGAGATAATAATATAACTTAGGAATTTCTACGGATCAAGTCAAATGAATAAATCGTCTGATTCAGAGTCAAATAATAAGTGAAGTCTAGGTGGATTTTTCCTTGGGTATTGTCTTAATCAATCGAGTTTTCTCAAAATATTTTCCCAAATTTCTCTCTGTGTACTCTTAGTTTAGTTAATTAGTTTACATAAACAAATCCCTTAATTTTTAGGCTAGATAATAAAAAGAACGTAATTACTAGTACTTTTGGTTCCTTTGGGTTCGACAATCCGGTCTTGCTGAAGTTATACTACTATTCGATAGGTACACTTGCCTTCATCGTGATAATAGTTAGTTTCAAGAATGATTAATTATAAATTTTTAAAACCTGTCATCAATATCACGTATTAAAAATTAAAATAAAAAATAAAAAATAAAGTAAAAGAAAGTTTAATGCATGATTTCCTAATAAGATCTAATCAAGATGATATAATTGTGTTGGATTAATTACACTTCTTATCTTAGAATTATTAAACTTATGTTTATATTGTTACGAATAAAATCACGGCAACCCGGTAATTTGCTAACTTATGAACATACTTACATTCCAAAATCCATTCATCTCTTGATATATCCCTATGTCAATTCAGCTGACTAAACAGATTCTAGTAAGGATATATCCCTATGTCAATTCAGCTGACTAAACAGATTCTAGTAAGCAAACATGTTATTGCGCATACATACTCATTAAACTAAACTAATCTCTTGCATATCCTTATGTCAATTCAAACGATTAATTAAATCTCTTGCATATACTCATTTAGGGCCTAAACGGAACGATGGTTTTGGAACAACGAATTCAAAGTCAAAAAATTTATTCTGATTAAGTTTTAAGGTTTGTTTATTGATTAAAATATTGTGGAAAAATATTGTTAAGTAATTTTACTAATAAAGTGCTTAATTGGACTTTTAGGACTAAATTGCAAAAGTTGCAAAATATGTGTTCAAATTCATAAGTACTTGATTGAAATGGGGGTTTAAAGAGTACTAGTTCATGATGTTTATGTGATAATGAATGAGTCGTGAATAAGAATTTCTCTTGGAATATGAAAGATGAGATGAAGGGAAAGTTTATATTATGATAAGTGTACATGTTGATTGGCAATTGTGTGATGCTATGAGTGTAACTTGTGAAATTAAATGAATGTTATGAGTAATTCTATTTGAGAATTATGAACGCATGTATAAGTGTATTTGTTTGTATAATATGGTAGGAGGGTTGTGTAAAATGAATATGCATGTTGAGTTATTTGAAGCAAACTATATATATTGATGAGTGTTAAATTATCTGCATGAATATATAATAGGCAAGTTAGAAGTGTTACAGCCTCACCCCCCTTCCAATAAGATTAAATGACAATGTGATAGCATTTGAGAATGGTTTAATAAATGAACTCAGTTGCAGAAAAGATGTCAGGTTAATATGAAGATTTTCTAAATTTTGAAATGTTACAGTTAAAGAAAGATTAGACTTAGTTAATTAACTCATCCAGGTATGATGCTTAAAGTATATGATTGCTGGATTTTTTAAAAAAACTAAATTTTGATTGTGAATGAGATAATGTGGATTTCGTAATGATAAAATTAGACAGAAGAATAATGATTGAGCTGCATTAATAGCTGAATGCAAAGTTTTTGGTTAAAAAAAAGTGAAAGAAAATGTGAGAATTGGAAATAGTTTTTGATTAATATAGAGGTCATACCGAGTTGAGACTTAGTTATATTGGATTTCAATTTGATAGTGGGGTGATTTTGAAAGTACTGCTTTGAAGAAAATTTGTTTGGAGATGTTTAAGAAATTTTGAGAAAAGATATTGAATCTTTTTATCAGTAAGATTTTCGGGGACGAAAATCCCTAAAGGTGGGGGAGAAATGTAACATCTCGAAATAGGGCCAAAATGGAATAACGGTTGCGAAACCACAAATTTAAGATAGAAAAGTTTATTTCAATTAATTTTTATGATTTATCGAGTGATTAGATGCATGTGTTAGAGTATTGATAAGAAATTTTATAGATTACATATTTAATTTGCCTATTGGGGCTTATTTGCAGAAGTTGCTGTAACAGCCCGATTTAGGGCCTAAACCGAATGATGGTTTTGGAACCACGGAGTCGAAGTCGAAAAATTTATTCCGATTAAGTTTTAAGGTTTATTTTATTGATTAAAATATTGTGTAAAAATATCGTTAAGTAATTTTACTAATAAAGTGCTTAATTGGACTTTTAGGACTAAATTGAAAAAGTTGCAAAATATGTGTTCTAATTCATAAGTACTTGATTGAAATGGGGGTTTAAAGAGGAGGTCCTTAAATGGTAATTAGACCATTATATTTCGTTTGGACAAAAAAGGGCATAATAGGACAAAATTTTAAAGAAATGCCTTATGGGAATTTTAGTCATTTAGTAATTAAAAGAAATAAAAAGGGAAAATAAAGCCAAAATTGATTCATCTTTTTCATTGAGGCCGAAATTAGCATGGGGGAAGCCATGGCTAGGGTTTTCAAGCTTTCCAAGTTCAATAGTAAGTCTGTTCTAGCCCCGTTTTCCAAGTTCTTTACGATTTTGGAATCCCAGTAACTTGATTAAGCTTATTCTAGAAATAATTTAAGCTAGGGTTCATATTTGGAAAAATACCCATAGGTGAAATGTGTTTATTTTGATGTTTTATGGTAGATTATGAAGGCTGAAATTATGTTAAACAACTTTTTCTAAGCGGTTTTAAGCAAAAATGAGTAGAACGGCTTAATTGGTAAAAGTTGTTATTGTTCATAACTATGCGTTAGACTGAGAATCTGATGTTTTCATCGAAGGGAAAAATGATCAGCATGTCATAAAACATAAGAATAAGGATGAAGTTTAATTCTCGAGCCTAGGGACAAAAGTGTAAATATACAAAAGTTTAAGGGCAAAATTGTAATTTTGCCAAAGTTTGAGTTAAGGACTGTTTTGAATACTACATTAATTAAGTAAGTAAAATATGATGTCTTAGATCCTGGAAAATGAGATTTGAATCTAGAATGGGTGAAAAATCGAAAATCGAGAAAGTTGGTAAAATGACCGTTTTAGTATCGAGGTACGTCATATGTATAATAAGCATTAATTTATGCATGTTTCAATTTAAAATTGATATATTTACTATGATTGCCGAGGTGTTGAAAGTAAGTATAATTATGATGAAAGTAAGTATAATTATGATGATTTAAATGTTCAATATTAATTCGACATGGAAATAAGAAAGTATATAAGTTTGTATGTAAATAATACATTATCTTTATTATGTTTTTTATTTCAGCATATTTTATTATTGTAGCTGATTTTTGAATCATAATTGACTATTGGAAGTATGGAATCAAGTATTACAAAGAGAGAGAAATCCCGGTTGAACCTTCGGAAAGATTGGATGATACAGATGGTATGTAGGTAGGTCACATGTATGGTGCTGAGTGCACATCATGTGTACAAGACAGCTACGAGACATTATGATGTAGCTAGGTCGGATGGGTGATACTATGTGTACACCATGTAGACAAGAGAGCTACGAGATATATGTAGCTAGGTCGCATGCGTGGTTCCAGGTGAAGGACACCATGTAGACAAGAGAGCTATGAGATAAACTGGCTAGGCCACATGGATGGTACTAAGTGTTCACCATGTGTACAAGAGAGCCAAAATTATGTGTACAATCGAGCTAGGTCACATGAGTGGTGCTAAGTGAAAGCCACTATGTGTAACACCCCTATCCCGTGACCATCGCCAGAATAGGTAAGGGGCATTACCGGGCTTGTAACTCATGTCAGAACCGTAAAATTTTGAACTTTTTCTTGAAATAAAGGTCATTCATTTAGATAAGTACTAAGCACAGCCAGGGATAAAATTTAAACTTCTCTAAGTAAACATTCAAAAGATGCCATTTTCGCATGGCTTATATACATTAACCAAAATATTCTTCCGCCACTAGTCTATTTTATACATGCCATAAGATAATCCAAAACATAGCAGTACCAAACAGTGGATAGTGATAGTGTGACTAGTTGCTGACGATCCCCGAGCCTGTAGCTTCGCAATGAGATCTATAAAACAGAGGAAACAGAGTAAACGGAGTAAGCATTACAATGCTTAGTAAGTTTTAAGCAGTGTCAACAGATAACAATCAAATTATAACATAGTTGTTCGTATTTTTATTTCACTCTTCCTTCGGGCATATCATCCCTTTACCGAATATGCACATCTCATCATATACAATAGGCAGATAAACTTTCACATAAAAGTGAGCTCATGTGACATAGATATATCGTATGATTTCACATAACCTCTCACACTGATCCAATGTCACATAATCATAGGAATAGGCTCATAGATTGCTCTCGTATGTATCACATAACTACCTTATGATTTAGTGCAAATCAAGCTCACATATAAACTTGGAGTACATACCTGTTTAACCTTTCGCATTGAATATATTTATAAGCAATTCTTATTACGAAGTCTTACCCGGACATAATCTCCACACGAAGTCATCGGGTCTTTAGAGCTCGGATACAGTACGAGCACGAAGCTTACGGACATTAATCAGTGATAATATTCTCGCATAAAGCCTGCGGGGTTTTAACCCGGATATAGTACTGACACAAATGCCCTTCGGGACTTATCACATTTATACACTTTCACATCCATCACGTTGGCCACTCGGCCCTGTCACATATATACACTTTCACATTCATCACATCGGCCATTAGGCCTTATCACATATATACACTTTCACATTCATTACATCGGCCATTAGGCCTTATCACATATATACACTTTCACATTCATCACATTGGCCATTAGGCCTTATCACATATATACACTTTCACATTCATCACATCGGCTATTAGGCCTTATAACATATATACACTTTCACATTCATCACATCGGCCATTAGGCCTTATCACATATATACACTTTCACATTCATCACATCGGCCATTAGGCCTTATCACATATATATACACTTTCACATTCATCACATCGGCCATTAGGCCTTATCTCATATATGCATGTTCACATCCATCACATAGAATCCTAAATCAAAATATAGATTTTCATGTATTCACATCACAATTATCCAAATATACTTCACATACCACATATACTTTCACGTATACACACTGTCTTGGCTGAATCTACGTCTATCATTTTCCAATATCACAATTTAGAATTCACGTATGGGTTTAATGAATAGCTTATGAGCAACTAAAACAAGTTTATCAAGGTTTACAACACAATCTCAAATTCAGGACAAGCTGTTTTTCCTGAGCAATAGTCACTAAATTATTTATAACTGGAGCTACAAAACTCCAAATCACTTTCCGTTAATTTTTCCTGAATATAGACTCGTATATCTTCCATCCATAAAATTTCCAGAATTTTAGGTTTGGCCAATCAATACCAGATTTTTCTTAAATTTTCCCCTGTTTCACTGTTTGACTAATCTGACCACTCTTCACTACGAATCAAATTTCTCATTTTAAAGAATTCAAAATGTTTTGTATTTGATTTCATTTGAAACTAGACTCATTAAGGAGTCTAAGAATATAAATTTTATCTTATAACCATTTTTGTACAATTTATAATGATTTTCTAAAAACAGAACAGAGGATTACAGTGTCATTCTGCGCTGTCTCACACAACTTTAAGTA
Organism: Gossypium hirsutum; assembly: GCF_007990345.1. Lineage (NCBI taxonomy): Eukaryota > Viridiplantae > Streptophyta > Magnoliopsida > Malvales > Malvaceae > Gossypium > Gossypium hirsutum. Next base: position 99,141,070 of record NC_053424.1, on the reverse strand, counting down.
TCTCATTATCGGAAATTCCTTTGCTTACACGGTTTCTTTTATAAGAAACTAGACTCATTAAGCTTTAATTTCATGTCTCATTCAGCCTCTAATTCAAATCCATGAATTTATGGTGATTTTCTAAATTCATGTTACTGCTGCTGTCCTAATCAGGTTTATCACAAATTTACTCTTCTGACATATCCTTTTAGCACTTCATAATATCATATCCATTTGGCAACATATCATATCAATAACTTACCTATACTTCATAATAGCCATTAGGCTATATGCATAAAATTTTACAATAGAGTTATGATTCTTTTAATATGTGCTTAACATATCATACTCAATCACATTATAGGCTTTAATACTTAAAACTTACAAAGGAATCAAACTCAATTACTTAAGAACTTACCTCGGAAGTTGTCGAACGATTACAGATCGACTATTCGGTTAGGTAGCTTTCTCTCTTATCCGAATTAGACTCCCTCAGCTCTTGAGCTTGAATAAACAAATTTAATCTATTACAAACCAATCATACAAACTCATGGCCGAATACAATAAGAGGACTAACTAGATTCTACTAGCCACTCATTGCTCTATTATTAACCTTACTTAATTATAAACACATTCGGCAACTACCTCAACCTCATTTAATACAATTAACACCGAACTTCTCATGTAAAAAGTACCATTGCCGAATATCATTTAGTTCACCTTAATCCATCTCATGATCGAATGCCTCTAAGCTTAATATCATGGTATCGTAACTCAACATTTATCAATATGTCATTAACAAAGTATGCTCATATCAAATTTACTCCCAATTACATCTCAAAATTCAACAAGATTATAACTCATTAATAATTAAATTCCATTTCAAAGTATCAAAACATTGTCAAATGTATACTCATCCTAAATGACCGAATGCACATTAACTAAGCACTTAACAATTTTCTTTAGCCATTGAACTCATTCGGCAATGATAAGGATAAATTTAACAAACCTTAAATTTAACTTATAATTGTACATATCTCATTCAAAACACCCACACCAATTTATTATCCACTCAACCATATCCGAAAACCTATCATACAATTAAAACCCTTGTTCAAATTTTTATTCACTATAATACCATGGCCGAATCCCTCAATTAGCTAATATAGCCTCTTGTTTTCAATCTAAACACGTATATACAACCTAAATCCCTCTTTTAACACATAATTCACTATCTTGGAACTCATTTCTAACTAATTTAACTTAGTCCAAAACCGAATGCTATTTGAGCATTAAGCTCATGTTCTTTTTATTATTAAACAAGTATTATAACTCAACTAACTTCATTAGCCGACTACTCAAGCTCATTTGAGCCACATATAGTAATTTAGTTTGTTTATACTCAATTAGAAACATTTCTCCTCACAAATTATCAAAACATACACAATGTAACCCATTGAGCTCATGATCGAATGCTTCATGCATCCCAAACACAAAATCACATACATGGGTCATTTTAGGAGCTTTAAAACCAATTTAAATTTCTCAAAATCCAAAGAAAAACATATGAAATCATACCTTAATTCCCAATACAAGATGGCCGAATGCCTTAGCTGTTCTTCCTTCCATTTTTCTTTTTTCCTTTCCTTATGGTTTCGGCAAGATGAAAAAAAAGATGATGGGACTTTGTTTTTATCACCCTCCATCTCCTTATTTTATTACTAACCCCTTATTTTATTATTTCTAACATAAACCATTAACACAACATGTCTATGACATGTTTTACCCATCACCCTTTGTCATGGCCGGCCATTAGTAATTAAATGGGGGAAATTGACATGCAAGTCCACCCCTTTGATTACATGCACTACTAGATCCTTATAGATTAACCTATCGTATTTCAAAAGTGTAACACATAAGTCCTATTAACTAAATTTACATGCAATTAACTAAATCAAAGCTTAAAACTTTCACACATTCATATTCACATATTTTAGACAATAATTATCATATTCAAATAATTTGGTGACTCGATTTAGCGGTCCCGAAACCGCTTTCCGACTAGGGTCAATTTAGGGTTGTCACAACTCTCCCCCACTTAAGAAATTTTCGTCCCCGAAAATTTCTACCGATGCATAGTTTAGGATAACATCCTCTTATTGAATTATATCCACAAAGACATTAGCTCATAGATAGCAATTGTAATTCATTATTGATTTCACATCGATCTATAAAATCATTTTCTTATCTTAAAACAAATACATAAACATGTCTACAAGTATGCACATATATCTCATTTTCTTGATTTCATAAGTAATAATCACTTAATTTAATTCACAATTGCATCTCAAACACATATTAAGCACATATTAATATGTATAATTCACATCATCAACCCACATATTTGTAACCCACATTTTCATTCATGTATAAGCTGTAACCTGACCGAAAGTACACATATACTCAAACATCCCAATAAATATCCTTTATCACTCCATCATATCTCACTATTCAACTTAACCTATTTCCAACAGAAAATCAACTTCCACATACCTGAACATTGAGTTCATTTAGCACATTCAATCACCGTTAACGATACCCGTATACAATCGATTTGGCATCAAGCCTCATATTGTATACCGGCATGGGATTTATTTTAGCACATAACCCATATATCCAAAATTATCAGCATTCATCACAAATTCTTACAGACTTTCAAATGTCAAACTTAATCGAAATAATTTCTTGAATATGATTAACAAAAAAAATAGGGGTCATTTAGCAATAGCACATATGACTTCATATACCAAGCATTCCATAGACTAAATTCATAACATATTTACAACATGAATTCATTTCTTAACAACATATCCACCATCTTTTTACTTTCATCTGATTTGCTCATACCTTCCGTACATACCTATATCACTTATTCTGATCTTACTTAATTTATCATCTTAAATATACCTGTTGAATCATTCGAAATCATTACGGATACTCATTAAGCACATATAGCTCTTACAATGCCATATCCTAGATATGGTCTTACATATTCTCACATATCGAGCCGATGCCATGTCCCATACATGGTCTTACACACTATCTCAAATCAATGCCTTCGTCCCAGACGAGGTCTTACATGAATTCCACTTCACACACTTAGTGCCCACTGACCGATCTCGCACTCATAGTGCTCGGTTAAAGGAATTCGCACACACACAGTGCCTTTAATCATTCACACACATAGTGCTCTTATTCATTCGTTATTACACATTGAAATGACTTAACCAAGTCTATAAACATCATGTATGTACACTTGTAAACATATCATCTCATTTAAATTTGAATTCGTATAGTAATGAACACTCAAACTTTTCTCAAATTACCGGCACGAAGCCTACTAGGCACGAAGGCCCGAATACACGTCACCAGCATGATTGCTCTTCGGGACCTAGCCCGGATATAACACCAGCACGAATGCTCTTCGGGGTTTAGCATGGATATATCACTAGCACGAATGCTCTTCGGAACTTAGCCCGGATACATCACTAGCACGAATGCTCTTCGGGATTTAACCTGGATATATCACTAGCACGAATGCTCTTCAGAAATTAGTCCGGATATATCACTAGCACGAATGCTCTTCGGGACTTAGCCCGGATATATCACTAGCACGAATGCTCTTCGGGACTTAGCCCGGATATATCACTAGCACGAATGCTCTTCAGAACTTAGTCCAGATACATCACTAGCACGAATGCTCTTCGGAACTTAGTCCGGATACATCACTAGCACGAATGCTCTTCGGGATTTAGCCCGGACATTTCACTCTCAATTCTCGTGCACATATACACATATAGCAATACACATTAGTATATCATTTACATTACTTGAATACAAACACAACATGCTTATCGACCATTCAACTTCCAGTTCCATAGCCACATACAAAAATCACATATATAGTCATAACACTCTTTCAAAATTGCATCACTTATACCCTTATAATTCAATCCAAATCGAAATTCAAATACGAGTACATGATACGTACCTGATCAACTTAATAATTTAGGCATATCTAAGTGAAGTTATATCGCAGATTCTCATAGTCAGAAGCTTGCTACAGCTCGATCGGGATCAAGATTCATTACAATACAGCAAACACATTTTAATAGTCAAAAATCATCACACTATCATTTTATCACTTTATGGCATGTATAAATAGACTCACGCATGCTACGTTAGTCCTAGAATCGACTAAACCGTAGCTCTGATACCAATAAATTTGTAACACCCATATCCCGTGACCGTCGCTGAAATAGGTAAGGGGCATTACCGGGCTTGTAACTCATGTCAGAACCGTAAAAATTTGAACTTTTTCTTGAAATAAAGGTCATTCATTTAGATAAGTACTAAGCACAGCCAGGGATAAAATTTAAACTTCTCTAAGTAAACATTCAAAAGATGCCATTTTCGCATGGCTTATATACATTAACCAAAATATTCTTCCGCCACTAGTCTATTTTATACATGCCATAAGATAATCCAAAACATAGCAGTACCAAACAGTGGATAATGATAGTGTGACTAGTTGCTGACGATCCCCGAGCCTGTAGCTTCGCAATGAGATCTATAAAACAGAGGAAACAGAGTAAACGGAGTAAGCATTACAATGCTTAGTAAGTTTTAAGCAATGTCAACAGATAACAATCAAATTATAACATAGTTGTTCGTATTTTTATTTCACTCTTCCTTCGGGCATATCATCCCTTTACCGAATATGCACATCTCATCATATACAATAGGCAGATAAACTTTCACATAAAAGTGAGCTCATGTGACATAGATATATCGTATGATTTCACATAACCTCTCACACTGATCCGATGTCACATAATCATAGGAATAGTCTCATAGATTGCTCTCGTATGCATCACATAACTACCTTATGATTTAGTGCAAATCAAGCTCACATATAAACTTGGAGTACATACCTGTTTAACCTTTCGCATTGAATATATTTATAAGCAATTCTTATTACGAAGTCTTACCCGGACATAATCTCCACACGAAGTCATCGGGTCTTTAGAGCTCGGATATAGTACGAGCACGAAGCTTACGGACATTAATCAGTGATAATATTCTCGCATAAAGCCTGCGGGGTTTTAACCCGGATATAGTACTGACACAAATGCCCTTCGGGACTTATCACATTTATACACTTTCACATCCATCACGTTGGCCACTCGGCCCTGTCACATATATACACTTTCACATTCATCACATCGGCCATTAGGCCTTATCACATATATACACTTTCACATTCATCACATTGGCCATTAGGCCTTATCACATATATACACTTTCACATTCATCACATCGGCCATTAGGCCTTATCACATATATACACTTTCACATTCATCACATCGGCTATTAGGCCTTATCACATATATACACTTTCACATTCATCACATCGGCCATTAGGCCTTATCACATATATACACTTTCACATTCATCACATTGGCCATTAGGCCTTATCACATATATATACACTTTCACATTCATCACATCGGCCATTAGGCCTTATCTCATATATGCATGTTCACATCCATCACATAGAATCCTAAATCAAAATATAGATTTTCATGTATTCACATCACAATTATCCAAATATACTTCACATACCACATATACTTTCACGTATACACACTGTCTTGGCTGAATCTACATCTATCATTTTCCAATATCACAATTTAGAATTCACGTATGGGTTTAATCAATAGCTTATGAGCAACTAAAACAAGTTTATCAAGGTTTACAACACAATCTCAAATTCAGCACAAGCTGTTTTTCCTGAGCAATAGTCACTAAATTATTTATAACTGGAGCTACAAAACTCCAAATCACTTTCCGTTAATTTTTCCTAAATATAGACTCGTATATATTCCATCCATAAAATTTCCAGAATTTTAGGTTTGGCCAATCAATACCAGATTTTTCTTAAAGTTTCCCCTATTTCACTGTTTGACTAATCTGACCACTCTTCACTATGAATCAAATTTCTCATTTTAAAGAATTCAAAATGTGTTGTATTTGATTTCATTTGAAAATAGACTCATTAAGGAGTCTAAGCATATAAATTTTATTTTATAACCATTTTTGTACAATTTATAATGATTTTCTAAATACAGAACAGAGGATTATAGTGTCATTCTGCGCTGTCTCACACAACTTTAAGTATCTCATTATCAGAAATTCCTTTGCTTAGACGGTTTCTTTTATAAGAAACTAGACTCATTAATCTTTAATTTCATGTCTCATTCAGCCTCTAATTCAAATCCATGAATTTATGGTGATTTTCTAAATTCATGTTACTGCTGCTGTCCTAAGACGGTTTATCACAAATTTACTCTTCTGACATATCCTTTTAGCACTTCATAATATCATATCCATTTGGCAACATATCATATCAATAACTTACCTATACTTCATAATAGCTATTAGGCTATATGCATAAAAATTTACAATAGAGTTATGATTCTTTTAATATGTGCTTAACATATCATACTCAATCACATTAGAGGCTTTAATACTTAAAACTTACAAAGGAATCAAACTCAATTACTTAAGAACTTACCTCGGAAGTTGTCGAACGATTACAGATCGACTATTCGGTTAGGTAGCTTTCTCTCTTATCCGAATTAGACTCCCTCAGCTCTTGAGCTTGAATAAACAAATTTAATCTATTACAAACCAATCATACAAACTCATGGCCGAATACAATAAGAGGACTAACTAGATTCTACTAGCCACTCATTGCTCTATTATTAACCTTACTTAATTATAAACACATTCGGCAACTACCTCAACCTCATTTAATACAATTAACACCGAACTTCTCATGTAAAAAGTACCATTGCCGAATATCATTTAGTTCACCTTAATCCATCTCATGATCGAATGCCTCTAAGCTTAATATCATGGTATCGTAACTCAACATTTATCAATATGTCATTAACAAAGTATGCTCATATCAAATTTACTCCCAATTACATCTCAAAATTCAACAAGCTTATAACTCATTAATAATTAAATTCCATTTCAAAGTATCAAAACATTGTCAAATGTATACTCATCCTAAATGACCGAATGCACATTAACTAAGCACTTAACAATTTTCTTTAGCCATTGAACTCATTCGGCAATGATAAGGATAAATTTAACAAACCTTAAATTTAACTTATAATTGTACATATCTCATTCAAAACACCCACACCAATTTATTATCCACTCAACCATATCCGAAAACCTATCATACAATTAAAACCCTTGTTCAAATTTTTATTCACTATAATACCATGGCCGAATCCCTCAATTAGCTAACATAGCCTATTGTTTTCAATCTAAACACGTATATACAACCTAAATCCCTCTTTTAACACATAATTCACTATCTTGGAACTCATTTCTAACTAATTTAACTTAGTCCAAAGCCGAATGCTATTTGAGCATTAAGCTCATGTTCTTTTTATTCTTAAACAAATATTATAACTCAACTAACTTCATTAGCCGACTACTCAAGCTCATTTGAGCCACATATAGTAATTTAGTTTGTTTATACTCAATTAGAAACATTTCTCCTCACAAATTATCAAAACATACACAATGTAACCCATTGAGCTCATGATCGAATGCTTCATGCATCCCAAACACGAAATCACATACGTGGGTCATTTTAGGAGCTTTAAAACCAATTTAAATTTCTCAAAATCCAAAGAAAAACATATGAAATCATACCTTAATTCCCAATACAAGATGGCCGAATGCCTTAGCTGTTCTTCCTTCCATTTTTCTTTTTTCCTTTCCTTATGGTTTCGGCAAGATGAAAAAAAAGATGATGGGACTTTGTTTTTATCACCCTCCATCTCCTTATTTTATTACTAACCCCTTATTTTATTATTTCTAACATAAACCATTAACACAACATGTCTATGACATGTTTTACCCATCACCCTTTGTCATGGCCGGCCATTAGTAATTAAATGGGGGAAATTGACATGCAAGTCCACCCCTTTGATTACATGCACTACTAGATCCTTATAGATTAACCTATCGTATTTCAAAAGTGTCACACATAAGTCCTATTAACTAAATTCACATGCAATTAACTAAATCAAAGCTTAAAACTTTCACACATTCATATTCACATATTTTAGACAATAATTATCATATTCAAATAATTTGGTGACTCGGTTTAACGGTCCCGAAACCGCTTTCCGACTAGGGTCAATTTAGGGCTGTCACACTATGTGTACAAGAGAGCTTCGATTTTAAAGGTGGGTTGTGTGCGATACCATCACGTATCTGTTATTATTCCGAATCGTTCAACTAAGAAATTGATTAAATAAAATTGTGTATGACTTTGTGATGATAAGTGTAAGTATATACTTGTGTAACTTATGAGCAATATGCTCGATATGTGATTGGAAATTGGAAAGATTGTTATGGGAAAGTGATGAATACAATTGAAGTGTGAAAGATCAAAATTGACAATAAAACTATTCTGGATAGTTGCAGTGACATGAATCTAACAATTTACCAAAAATAGTAGAAATTGAATCAGAGACTAAATGAGATATAAAATTAGAGCTTAATGAGTCTATTTTCATATAACAGAAACAGAACAAGCAAAGGAATTCTATATTATGAGATATTTAAGTTTTTGAGAGACTGGTTCAGAATGACTATGTAATCCCCTATTCTGACTTGGAAAAATCATTAAAAATTGTACCAAAATAATTATGGGATATAATTTTTATGCTTGAAATTTTTAATGAGTCTAGTTTCAAATGAAACAAACGAGAACATCCTTTTAATTTTGTACGAGGAGATAATTGATTCGTAGTGAAGAGTGGGCAGAACAATTGAGCAGTGAAACAGGGGTAACTTCAATGAATAAATTGTACTAATTGGCTTGAATAAAAATTCTGAAAATTTTATGGTAAGAATATATGTGAATTTAGTTTCAAGGAAAATTAACTATTTGTAATTTTGAGTTCTGTAGCTCTAGAAATAAATAATTTAGTTTCTGGTACTCTGCTAGACAGCTTATTTTGAACTTGTTTATGATTGTAATAGTGAAAGTATGTGTGTTTGTGATGGTGTAATATTTCGGGAACATATTGTGACTTTGTTTAAAGTATGATAATGTATTGTTTATTAATATTTACATACTTACTTACTAAGCTATAATGCTTACTCCCTTCCTTTCCTTTTTTCCTATAGTGTCGCAAATGTTAGCTCGAGTTGGAGGTCGCAGGAGGTTAAATCACACTATCAAACTATTGATCAATATATAAAGGTTTTAAAGTTTTTTAAGTCTTTGGCATGTATGGAGACTCGTTTAATTGTTATTAAGTTGCTAGGAATTGTCTTAAAATACTGACCTATGTTATTTGAAGGTCTCTATTGTATAAATTCATTTAATGTAGATAGTATTGATTATGTTATTAATTAAATGATGCAATTTATGAACGTGCATGCTTGCCTATGTGTGTGGTTGAATTAAAGCATGATATGGGCCTTGTAAGCTCTTTTTAAGTAACAGCTTGAATGTGTTTGAAAAAGTTATAAATTAGAGTGAAATTATGAATTGGTTTTTATACGATGATTAGTGATTAAGTCCGGTAATGCCTCGTACCCTGTTCCGGCGTCAAACACGGGTAGGGGCGTTACATTTAGTGGTATCAGAGTTATGATTTAGTCGGTTTTTAGACTTACCTAGTATGTGTAAGAGTTAAGCTATACATGCCATATTACTACCTATGCTAGTGTGATGCCTCCTGATCCCGATGAAATAGTTCTGTTGAGACATAAGTGTTTTCCAATCGAGCTACCATCGACAGTGTAAAAAGGTGTTAAGTAAGTTCGTATAATTTGGTGGATATATTGGTGTACTTAAATTGATATTGGTGACTTGTGATGATATGTGTGAGATCAAGTGTAAAATGAAATAGACATAAGTGGAGAAATATAGAAAAGTGAAAAGAAACAAAAGTTTACCTTGTTATAAACACATCCATGTTCGTTTGACATTGACATGATATTATGTGTCTAACTTATTTGAATAAGTGAATGTGATAATAGATTTACTCAAATTTGTGGAATGTATGTTTAAGTGCATTTGTTTTAAAATATGAATATGTGTGTAAGTCTGTCCAAAGTGAATTATATAGCTGTGATAATATTAAGATGGAATGAGACTCGTAAAAGGTAAGAGTACTAGTTCCTGATGTTTATGTGATAATGAATGAGTCATGAATAATAATTTCTCTTGGAATATGAAAGATGAGATGAAGGGAAAGTTTATATTATGATAAGTGTACATGTTGATTGGCAATTGTGTGATGCTATGAGTGTAACTTGTGAAATTAAATGAATGTTATGAGTAATTCTATTTGAGAATTATGAACGCATGTATAATTGTATTTTTTTTGTATAAGATGATTGGAGGGTTGTGTAAAATGAATATGCATGTTGAGTTATTTGAAGCAAATTATATATATATTGATGAGTGTTAAGTTATATGCATGAATATATAAGAGGCAAGTTAGAAGTGTTACAGCCTCACCCCCTTCCAATAAGATTAAATGACGATGTGATAGCATTCGAGAATGGTTTAATAAATGAACTCAGTTACAAATAAGATGTTAGGTTAATATGAAGATTTTCTGGATTCTAAAATGTTACAGTTAAAGAAAGATTAGACTTAGTTAATTAACTCATCCAGGTATGATGCTTAAAGTATATGATTGCTGGAGTTTTTTTAAAAAATAAATTTTGATTGTGGATGAGATAATATGGATTTAGTAATGATAAAATTAGACAGAAGAATAATGATTGAGCTGCATTAATAGCTGAATGTAGAGTTTTTGGTTAAAAAAAAGTGAAAGGAAATGTGAGAATTGGAAATAGTTTTTGATTAATATAGAGGTCATACCGAGTTGAGACTTAGTTATATTGAATTTCAATTTGATAGTGGGGTGATTTTGAAAGTATTGCTTTGAAGAAAATTTGTTTGGAGATGTTTAAGAAATTTTGAGAAAAGATATTGAATCTTTTTATCGGTAAGATTTTCGGGGACGAAAATCCCTAAAGGGGGGAGAAATGTAACATCTCGAAATAGAGCCTAAATGGAATAGTGGTTGCGAAACAACAAATTTGAGATAGAAAAGTTTATTTCGATTCACTTTTATGATTTACCGAGTAATTAGATGCATGTGTTAGAGTATTGATAAGAAATTTTATAGATTGCATATTTAATTTGCCTATTAGGGCTTATTTGCAGAAGTTGCTGTAACAGCCCGATTTAGGGCCTAAACAGAACGTTGGTTTTGGAACCACAGATTCGAAGTCGAAAAATTTATTCCGATTAAGTTTTAAGGTTTATTTATTGATTAAAATATTGTGTAAAAATATCGTTAAGTAATTTTACTGATAAAGTGCTTAATTGGACTTTTAAGACTAAATTGCAGAAGTTGCAAAATATGTGTTCTAATTCATAAGTACTTGATTGAAATGGGGTTTAAAGAGGAGGTCCTTAAATGGTAATTAGACCATTATATTTCGTTTGGACAAAAATGGGCATAATAGGACAAAATTGTAACACCCTGAATTTGGGCCTAAAAGTTTTGGGCCTTGAGCATGGGAGCGGTTGAAGGCAGCTTATAATATTCTGTTGTGCATGCAAATTTCGTTAATGAAGGCTTGTTTTAGTGGTTAAGTGTGTTGAGAAGTGTTGGAGAAGTCCTGGGTTTAAACCTGGACTCTAGCAAAAAATTTGGTTTAAGGTGAATCAAACCCTGGGTGTAGTAAGTAGGCCTTAAGAATATTGTTGGAGAAATTGTGACACAAAAAAACCTTATGCTTAGTGGCAAGTGGCGTGTGGAGCATTTGAGGGGAGGCATGGGTTCGAATCCCATAGCAAGCAAAGAGCATTTATTTTGCTAACAGGGGGCGGCAAGAGTTGGTGTTGAATTTAAACTTTGATGTTGGAGGGATCCCACATCGGGAAGCTAACATAAAAGTGGATGGGAAGCTGGCTTTAAATAGAGAGAACCATGAGGAGAGTAAAGGTACCTTTCTTGGCTGATCCCTTTCGCTTTATGGCGTGCTCGTTTGGGTTGGGCGTCGGCTAAGAGTGCTCGGAGCGTGGATTAACTCCAGTCTCCAATCAGGTGTGTATTTATCACTACTCTTGTTGTTGGATGGCTACTTCGGGCCTCGATGGGCCGAAAGGGGCCATGTGGGTCCAATGGGCCTACGGGCCCAATTGGATAAGTTGTTTGATTGTGTAGTAAATATTGGACTAGGCTAGGTGAATCGCATATCTATGGCTAGGTTTGGGCTAAAAGGGCCACACTAGCGTGTGGGCCCATTTGGGTCGAGAATAGGCTTTAAGCCCATTCGTATTGTTATCCATGTTTAGAATACTTTAGTTTACCAATTACTGAAATGCCTTCAACTTGTAAAATTACCAAAGTACTCCCGATTTACAGAATTACCGTTTTACCCTCGATTTACAGAATTACCGTTTTACCTTCGATTTTTAAAATTACCGTTTTACCCTCGATTTATAGAATTACCGTTTTACCCTCAGTTTACAGAATTACCGTTTTACCCTCGATTTGTAAAATTACTATTTTACCTCGATTTACAGAATTACCGTTTTACCCTCAGTTTACAGAATTACTATTTTACCCTCGATTTACAGAATTACCATTTTACCCTCAGTTTACAGAATTATTATTTTACCCTCGATTTACAGAATTACTATTTTACCCTCGATTTGTAAAATTACCGTTTTACCCTTAATTTACAGAATTATTGGTTTACCCTCAGTTTACAAAATTATCGTTTTACCCTTGACTGTGAAATTACTAAAATACCCTTGTAGGGTAGAAATACCAAAATACCCCTGTAGGGTAGAATTACCGAGATACCCTTGTGGGGTAAAATTACCATTTTGCCCCTAGGGTGTTAAATGACTGTTTTGCCCTTGTGGGCAAGTGACTGACTTGGACTGTGTGTTTGACGGATTTGATTGTGAATATATGTTGGTGATATGAATGACTTGACTGTGATTGTTTGATTCAAATATGGGCATGACATTCTGCATACATGACATGTTGCATGGGTTGGGATTTTGTACGGAGGAAGCGTTCTGGTGGCTATGCCACAAATATCTGTTCTGGTGGCTCTGCCATAATATCTGTATTTGGTGACTCTGTTACAATATCTGTTGACCGATCGATGGCTAAGTGCCGATCACGCTACCGAAGGCTGTGTGCCGTTGTTGTTGGCTTCGTGCCGATTATAGACCCGTTATTAATGGCTCTGTGCCAACCTAAATATGGCTTTGTGCCATCTTGACTATGGCTTCGTGCCAAATGTATTTACCTGTAGCTATGTGCCTAACATATTTGTTGACGACTCTGTGTCGATCATATTTACCGAAGGTTGTGCGCCAGTTATATTACCGTCACTGATGGCTATGTGCCGAAGTTATTACAGTTATCTATGGCTTTGTGCCACGTATTCTGTTAGGTTGGTTTTCCACATTATCTGATTCTGGTGGCTCTGCCACAATATCTGTATCTGGTGACTCTGTCACGATATCTGTTCTGGCAGCCATGCTGCAAATTCTGTGGTGTGTAGCGGATGGGTGGGTCGAGTTGTCTCCCCACATGGTGTAAGGTTGGTACGGAGGTGTATACAGCTAGATTGGGTTGGGATTGCATTCACATTCTGATTCTGATTCTGTTACTGATTCTGATTCTAATTCTGTCACCTAATTCTGATTCTGATTCTGATTCTGTTACTGATTCTAATTCTGATTCTGTCACCTAATTCTGATTCTGATTCTGATTCTGTTATTGATTCTGATTCTGATTCTGTCACCTAATTCGGATTCTGATTCTGATTCTGTTACTAATACTGATTCTGATTCTGATTCTGTTACTGATTCTTATTCTGATTCTCATTTTGGTTCCAATTCTGATAATGTTTCTCATTCTGTAATGGGCTAAGGTCCATCTGGTACTATCTGTTGTAATGGGCTAAGCCCGATTGGTACTGAAATTGTAAGTAAGGCTGGGGCCAGACTTTTAATTCTTTTAGATGACTGACTGTTCCTTTTTATAGTAGGGGATTTCACACTGAGTTTTCGTAAACTCACTCCGTTTATTAACCTTTCAGGTAATTTTCAACCTTAGATGGATCGGGGTTGCTAGGGGCTCGGAGGAAGCCACACACACTGTTTATGTTACAGTTTTGATTATTACCTTTAAATTATTTTATGTGGGTTGTAGTGAAGCCGTTGTAATTTTCTAGATTTCAAATTTGGAATTTTATTTATTGTTCTTATAATTGCTAGTATTAGAACACAATTTTCCAAAGAAACTACTGTTATTCAAAACATCACGTAACCGTAATTGTTTTTAAAGTAAGTTTCCGCAACTACCAAGATTTTTACAAAGTTGTTAAGAATGTTATTCAGCTGAGGTTTTCTAACAAGGTTTAAAAAGGGTATAAGTTTTTAATTATTAAGAAGGGTTTTTAATGGAAACATGGTTTTCGAAAAACACTTCAATGTGACACGCCAAGTTCGAGCCAAACTTCCAGGCCGGGTTTGGGGTGTTACAAAAATTTTAAAGAAACGCCTTATGGGCATTTTAGTCATTTAGTAATTAAAAGAAATAAAAAGGAAAAATAAAGCCAAAATTGACTTATCTTTTTCATGGAGGCCGAAATTAGCATGGGGGAAGCCATGGCTAGGGTTTTCAAGCTTTCCAAGTTCAATAGTAAGTCCGATCTAGCCCCGTTTTCCAAGTTCTTTATGAATCTAGAATCCCGGTAACTTGATTAAGCTTAGTCTAGCAATAATTTAAGCTAGGGTTCATATTTGGAAAAATACCCATAGGTGAAATGTGTTTATTTTGATGTTTTATGGTTGAATATGAAGGATGAAATTATGTTAAACAACTTTTGCTAAGCAGTTTTAAGCAAAAATGAGTAAAACGGCTTAATCGGTAAAAGTTGTTATTGTTCATAACTATGTGTTAAGAGAGAGAATTTGATGTTGTCATCGAAGGGAAAAATGATCAGCATGTCATAAAACATAATAATAAAGGATGAATTTTAATTCCCGAGCCTAAGGGCAAAAGTGTAAATATGCAAAAGTTTAGAGGCAAATTTGTAATTTTGACAAAGTTTGAGTTAAGGACTGTTTTGAATAGTACATTAATCAAATAAGTAAAATATGATGTCTTAGATCCCGAAAAACGAGATTTGAATCTAGAATGGGAGAAAAATCGAAAATCGGGAAAGTTGGTAAAATGGTCGTTTTAGTATCGAGGTAAGTTCATATGTATAATAAGCATTAATTTATGCATTTTTCAATTTAAAATTGATATATTTACTATGATTTCCGTGGTGTTGAAAGTAAGTATAATTATGATGATTTAAATGTTCAATATTAATTCAACATGGAAATACGAAAGTATGTAAGTTTGTATGTAAATAATACATTATCTTTATTATGTTTTTGTATTTCATCATATTTTATGTATTGTAGCTGATTTTTGAATCATAATTGACTATTGGAAGTATGGAATCAAGTATTAGAAAGAGAGAGAAATCCCGGTTGAACCTTCGGAATGATTGGATGATACAGATGGTGTGTAGCTAGGTCACATGTATGGTGCTAAGTGCACATCATGTGTACAAGAGAGCTATGAGTCATTATGGCGTAGCTAGGTCACATGGGTGATACTATGTGTACACCATGTAGACAAGAGAGCTACGAGATATATGTAGCTAGGTCGCATGCGTGGTTCCATGTGAAGGATACCATGTAGACAAGACAGCTACGAGATAAACTGGCTAGGTCACATAGGTGGTACTAAGTGTTCACCATGTGTACAAGAGAGCCAAAATTATGTGTACAAACGAGCTAGGTAACATGAGTGGTGCTAAGTGAAAGCCACTATCTGTACAAGAGAGCTTCGATTTTAAAGGTGGGCTGTGTGCGATACCATCACGTATCTGTTATTATTCCGAAGCGTTCAACTGGGAAATTGATGAAATGAAATTGTGTATGACTTTGTGATGATAAGTGTAAGTATATACGTGTGTAACTTATGATCAATATGCTCGATATGTGACTGGAAATTGGAAAGATTGTTATGGGAAAGTGATGAATACAATTGAAGTGTGAAAGATCAAAATTGACAATAAAACTGTTCTGGATAGTTGCAGTGACATGAATCTAAAAATTTACCAAAAATAATAGAAATTGAATCAGAGGCTTAATGAGATATCAATTTAGAGTTTAATGAGTCTATTTTCATATACCAGAAATAGAGCAAGAAAGGAATTCTATATTATGAGATATTTAAGTTTTTGAGAGACTGGATCAGAATGACTACGTGATCCCCTATTTTGACTTGGTAAAATCATTAAACATTGTACCAAAATAATTAGGGGATATAATTTATATGATTGAAATCCTTAATGAGTCTAGTTTCAAATGAAATAAATGAGAACATCCTTTTAATTCTGTATGAGGAGATAATTGATTCGTAGTGAAGAGTGGGCAGAACAGTTGAGCAGTGAAACAGGGGTAACTTCAATGAATAAACTGTACTAATTGGCTAGACCAAAAATTCTGAAAATTTTATGGTAAGAATATATTTGAATCTAGTTTCAAGAAAAATTAATGGTTTGTAGTTTTGAGTTCTGTAGCTCCAGAAATAAATAATTTAGTTTCTGGTACTCTACTAGACAACTTATTTTGAACATGTTTATGATTGTAATAGTGAAAGTATATGTGTTTGTGATGGCAATATTCCGGGAACATATTGTGACTTTGTTTAAAGTATGATAATGTATTGTTTAATAATATTTACATACTTACTTACTAAGCTATAATGCTTACTCCCTTCCTTTCTTTTTTCCTATAGTGTCGAAGTTGTTAGCTCGAGTTGGAGGTCGCCGTAGGTTAAATCACACTATCAAACTGTTGATCGATATATAAAGGTTTTAAAGTATTTTAAGTCTTTAGCATGTATGGAGACTTGTTTAATTGTTATTAAGTTGCTAGGAATTGGCTTAAAATACTGACCTATGTTATTTGAAGGTCTCTATTGTATAAAGTCATTTAATGTAGATAGTCTTGATTATGTTATTAATTAAATGATGCAATTTATGAATGTGCATGCTTGCCTATGTGTGTGGTTGAGTTAAAGCATGATATGGGCCTTGTAATCTCTTTTTAAGGGACAGCTTGAATCAGCAACTTCTGCAAATAAGCCCTAATAGGCAAATTAAACATGCAATCTATAAAATTTCTTATCAATACTCTAACACATGCATCTAATCACTCGGTAAATCATAAAAATTAATCAAAATAAACTTTTCTATCTCAGATTTGTGGTTTCGCAACCACTATTCCATTTAGACCCTATTTCGAGATGTTACATAACAAGCATATAAAAGACTATGTGAGGTAACAAGGTATCCCTACCTTGAAACAGTTTAATCACAATAATCTTGCAAGTTATACAAGGCAATAATATCGCCAGATACATTGCTAATTTAACCTTCAGCTACCTTAGAAGAGTAAACATGCACTGATCAAGTACTGTGTCAATTAATTACAATTTCAATCCGTTTAAATAATTAATTCATTAGTTACCTCACAGTTGTAATGCAAGAATAACTTGGGCATGATTTTACTTAATCAAGCATTTTACCGAGGCCTATAACAACATAAACACAATTTTAACAATTTAAGAAGACGAAATGCAATCAACCCAAGACGAATTAAATTCAGGCTAATTTGATTAAATTAACCATTCCAACAACATGAATACTCATAGATATGTTCATCATAACAACAACAAAAATTAAAGAGGTAGGGAACAAGAATCAAATCAGGTGGTTTTCCGAGGCTTGACTTGGTTGCTCTGTTCTTCCTTCTTGTTGTCCTTGCCGATCGAAGCTTCAATGAACACTCAATTGCTGCTCCAAAATGGTTGAAGAACACCCCTTTTCCAAGGGAAGAAATCAGCACAAGAGCAAGGGAATTGAAATGGAAAAATGAGAGAAAATGAATGAGATAGGAGAGAAGTGTTGTGAAATGAATGACGAATGAATGAGATGCTTTGAATGATCAGCCAAGGGGGGCTTTTATAGCCGAGTGTGGCAGCTGAAATTTGCTAAAAATAGCAGCCAAAGAGCCACCTCTTGGCCGGCCACCTATGTGGCAAAGTTGATGCTTTCAACTTTGCTAAAAATGGCTTGGGGCAAATCCAAAAATCCACCAATTGTGGAAGGGTTTGAATGCAACTTTGACAAGACTTCAAGGGCTTCTTTGCAAGCTCAATTAATCCACTAATAAGCTGATTTGGGTCAGCTTTGGCCGGTTGACTTCAATCGGTTCGGTTCAACTAGACCACTTTTCCATAATTAATTAATATTAATTTAGTTAGCCCAAATTAAATTAGGTATAAATTAAAATTAATTATATTATGAATTAATACACATAATTGGATCGTCTTAGGCTAGAAATTAGTTCGCCTTGATACTTTCAATTACTTCTCGGTTTTGTACTTCAAGTAGTGTCTGCCAAGCCATTTTTCGCCCTTTGCGCAATTCTGTCGAAAATAACCAAAACTACTCAAAATTAATTATAAAATTAACTAAAATTCATCATGTTCATATTTTAAGTATAATTTAATTATTTTATAAATATTAATTATTTTTTGACAAGAATTTAATTGAAATGATATGATTTTAAGCTAAAAAGGATATGTAAAAATGTGTAAATTTTCGTGTTTCCAGTGCCAGCCCATGTGCCACACATGACCAGTAGATACTCCCGTGTGTCTAGGCTATGTCAAAACTAAAGGGTACACTGACTTTACTTCATAGGGTACCCTAGGGGACACACGGCCATGTAACATGACCGTGTGTTGCACACAGCTGAGACACACGCCCGTGTCTCTGCTCGTGTGGACAAAAATAGGCCATTTGAATAGCCAATTTGCCACCCCAATTTGGGTCAACCTATAAGCACCAAATCAAGCATAAATGCACAACCATTTCAGCCAATATCTATACCAAACCATACATAATTCATGCTACAACATTACCAATCATTTCAAATCTCAATTCATAAATAAATTCATACGAAAACTTAAACTAAAATCATACCTAAACATACGATCAATACATCATTCAATCAAATGCTCAAAACTTTTAAACATTGACCATTTCTTTTGATTAACCAAAACATACCAAAATTTTCACATTACCATCACATATCATATACCATTATCAAACTATAAGTTTAAACACAAGCTAGCCATATCACATGGCTAAATATGTACATCACAAAACATAATTCCACAACTTCTAACCTATACATGCCATACTTTAATATATACATTTTCAAAGTACCAAAATAAGGTTTGATAGTGTGGTGACGATCCTCGACGATCCCCGAGCTCACAGTAGCTTCGATATCTATAAAACAATGCAAACACACACAAAGTAAGCTTTCAAAAGCTTAGTAAGCCATATACAAATAAACATATCATTCAAAGCAAATAAGTATCATCAAATCATTTATACTTTGTATACCAATGCTAACACAAATCCCATATTCAAATACTTACCTTTCATTCTCAAATAGGCTATACAAAGAAAACATACATAAATCTGATATGATTTCACAAAGTTATTCATTTTCTCAGAATGCTCATTTGAACCATTTAGAAACATAAGGATACGCGGATAGCTCAAAGAACATATACAATGCCAACGTCCCAAATGTGGTCTTACATGTAATCAAACATCAATGCCACTGTCCCAAACAGGGTCTTACACGAAGTCAGATACGATGCCAATGTCCAAGACATGGACTTACAGGAAAAACAGATATCGAAAATCCTATTTCATGACATATGTATCCTAACTATTCCTAAGGTTCGTACGGGGCTTTTCATATGTCAGAACTTTGTCGATACTTTCTTAGATAGCGTATATTTAGCTCGAATATTCATTGATCACAATTCAATATCAAATGAATAATAAGAATTCAATTCAAACATGTTTATTGTATATCGACTTACCTCGTAGGGATTCGAATAGATGGAATCAGTTACTCAACGACTTTTGACTTTCCCCTATCTAATTTCGCATTCTTTAGTTCCCGATAAAAATCAATTCAAATTTAACTTATTGAATCACACATTCATTCAAAACAATCCATACACGCACAATTAGGGCATTTTGCAAACTAGCCATCACATATTTACATTTTGACACTTTAGCCCCTAATTCACAAAATCACAAAATACACATAATTTGCTTATACACAAGCTTAGCCAAATTTTCATAGCTCTAATACAAGTCCATACATTTCATTTTTCACATTTTAGTCCCTCAAAATAACATTTTTACAATTTAGTCCATTTTACTCAAAATCATCAAAAATCCAAAGACAAAACATATAAACCCAACATCAAACTTTCATATTTCATCAATTAACAACATAAAGCTCATGAATTCATCCATGGCACATTTCAAAATCATCATAAAAATCAAAAATTGAGGATAGTATACAAAGCAATGATTACAAAAACGTAGAAATTATCAAAAACCGATCAAAACACATACCTCAATCACCAAAATAGGTAGCTGAGACCTAGCAAGCTTATTTCTTTCTTTTTCTTTTGTGAATTTCGACAATAGTGATGAATATGTCACCTAATTCATGTTTTTCTTTTATTAATACTAACTTTAATAACAATTTTCCTATTTTTCCCTTTTATAAACCATTATAAACTCATTATATTAAAGGTCATTAATGTAACAGTCTGATTTAGACCCTCAGAATAGTGGTTTCGGGACCACAATCCAAGTCAGAAAATATTTAAAAAATATTTCTCCATGTTTATGATTTGTGAATCAGCATGTGTGAAAGTCTCGTATGAAAATTTAATCGTTTATGTGTTTAATTTGTAAAAAAGACTTAATTGCGTAAATTGTAAAAGTTGCCTGCTACTTGTTAAAGGTGCCTAATTGTTATGTCTTCTTAAATGATGAGTCCTTATGTTGTTAATATACCATTTATATGATAACTGGACAATATTGACCTTATATGTTAATGTTTAGAATATTTATTAATTATGGGCAGAATGGTAAAATGTATATTAAAGTAATTATAATAAAACAAAAGCAATATAATAAGCCCATTTCATGCTCATCTTGCCAAAAATTTAAAGAAAGAAAAAGAAAAAGAATAGCTAGGGTTTGGCCAAGCAAATTGTTGATCTAGGTATGGTTTTGACTCAATTTTTGATAATTTCTACGTTTTTGTAATCGTTACTTCGTAAACTATCGAACCAATGCCTCAATTTCTGATTTTGTTAATGATTTTGAAATGTGCCATGGATGAATTCATAAGCTTTGTGATGTTATATATTGAAATATGAAAGCTTGATGTTTGGTTTACATGTTTTGTCTTTGGATTTTTGATGAATTTGAGTAATTCGGGCTAAGTTGTAAAAATGTTATTTTGAGGGACTAACTTGTGAAATAAATGAAATGTCTGGACTTGTATAAGAGCTATAAAAATTCAGCTAAGCTTGTGTATAAGCAAATTAAGTGTATTTTGTGATTTTGTGAATTTGGAACTAAAGTTTCAAAATGTGAAAATTTGAAGGCTAGTTTGCAAAATGCCCTAAATGTGTGTTTGTGAATTGTTTTGAATGAATGTGTGATTGAATAAGTTAAATTTGAATTGATTTAGATAAGGAACTAAAGAATAAGGAATTAGATCGGGGAAAGTCGAAAGTCATTGAGTAACCAATTCCATCTATCCGAATCCCTATGAGGCAAGTCAATATACATTAAACGTGTTTGAATTGAATTCTTATTATTCATATGATATTGAATGGTGATGAATGAATGTTCGAGCTAAATATGTGCTATTCGAGAAAGTATCGACAAAGTTCTGATGTCGAAAAGCCCCGTACGATCCATAGGAATAGTTAGGATACATATGTCATGACATAGGATTTTCGATATGAATTATCGTGTAAGACGATGTTTGGGACATTGGCATCGACTTTTGTTTTATGTGTAAGACCATGTCTGGGACATCAGCATCGTATTTAATTTCGTGTATGACCCTGTCTGGGACAATGACATCGATGTTTGATTACATGTAAGACCAAGTCTGGGACTTTGGCATTGTATATGTTTTTTTATCTATCCGCATATCCTTATGTTTCTGAACTGTTCAAACGGGCATTCTGTAACACCCCTAGCCCATTTCCAATGCCGGACTAAGGTTAAGAAGTATTACCGAATATATCATAGTTCTTACTAACATGCATTACATTTTATAATTCAATTTTTATTATTTCACATCAATGCTCATAATAATATTGCCAAATGTCAAATCTTAAATTTCATATCATTCATATGATATCATAGTTAAAACATAAGTCAGAGTATATTAAAGACATATTATATGTATAAAACATAATAAATCATCCACTTCTTTAATGATATTCGAATGCCTAACAAAAAAAAACATTTCATTTCACATTTGTGCACAAGCATATATGTATATATAGTCATTTAAGTTATTTCATATGGTATTATCAAATAGCATATGCGGCTTTAACAATTTCATTTTTAAAAAAAAATGAAAATCAAGGATATTTCATACAACAATATAAACGTTATACATGTTTATCTACATCAAAATTTGAGTCATTATCGAGCATTGACAACTAAACATAATAAGCCCCAACCAAACATATCAACAACTATTTTTACTCCATCCAAATCAAGTTAATATATTCAGCACCATTTATTTATATATATATCATAGGTTATGATATAAATATATATATCAATCGGTTTATCAAATGAGCTATACAATTATACAGGTAAATATCGATATACATGTAACACCCCGTACCCGAGTCCGTCGCCGGAGTCGGACATGAGGGGGTTTGCAGACTTACCTCACTTCTTTGCACAATCCATTTTAAAAATTTCCAGGCAGTTGGCTAACTGCGTCACTGTCACCTTAAAATCATATCTTGAGTTCAGAAACTCGGAATCCAGTTCCGTAAATTTTCCCTGAAACTAGACTCATATGCCCATCTACATATTTTTTCTATAATTTTTGGTTGTGCTAATTAGTACAGTTTATTACTCAAAGTCTCCCATGTTACAGGGATCAACTACACTGACCTTTGCGCATTACGACTTGGATATCTCCCTGTACAGGGCTTCAATACTGATGCTGTTTTTTTCTATAGAAACTAGACTCAAAGAGGAATCTATAAATATATGGCTTGACTCCTAATTGTCTCTGGTTAATTTGTAATGAATTTCCAAAGTCGGAACAAGAAATCCAGAAACCGTTCTGGCCCTGTCTCACGAGAACCTGAATATCTCTTAACATACTGTCCGTATGATTGTTTCGTTACTTTCCTACGAAAAGAGATTCATCAAGGTTAGTTTACATAATTTATTCACTATTTAATTCCATTCTTACTATTTTTAGTGATTTTCCAAATCTACATCACTGCTGCTGTCAGCATCTGCCTTTAAGGTAGACTTTACCTATTTCAAGGTTTCCATGATTCAACTAGCCCTTTTTGCATAAATAGCACAATTTATGATAGTGATTAACCATTCCCATGGCCAATCCTTGTCAAGCATATCCACACCAAATGATTATAACATTATACTCAAACACATATAAGCCATTTTCGCATGGCTATCCAAAATTATACAAGTCCAAAGGGTCCACGACCCACAACAAACGGGTAGTCCTATACAT